>NC_092170.1:46787909-47087909 GCF_045791955.1 Oncorhynchus clarkii lewisi | reverse complement strand
TTCCAGTATTTGCTTTAGAACGTGTTAGAGTTTTGGCGTGAAAAAGTATGTTAATAAAGAACGTTCCTTGGTTTTGAGACCGAGATCTCCTTTCCTTTACATTAATGACAGGGTGTGTCAAACCGTTGGACGCCAATCAGGTTGTAGAAACATTTTAGGGATTATCAATGGAAACAGGAGGCACCTGAGCTCAATTGAGTCTCATGGCAAAGGGTCTGAATACTTACGTAAATAAGGTATCTGTTTTTTATTATTATTTCATTTCAAAAACCTGTTTTCACTTTATCATTATGGCGTATTGTGTTTAGACTGCTGAGGATTTTTTTTATTTAATCCATTTTAGATTAAGGTTGTAACGTAACAAAATGTGAAATAAATCAAGGGGTACTGTATACCTCAATACAGTTGGCCATTATACCTCAACACAGTAGGTCGTTATACCTCAATACAGTAGCTGTTATACCTGAATATTGTCGTCTTATAGCTCAATACAATAGAACATTTTACCGCAATACAATAGGCCGTTATATCACAATACAGTGGGTCGTTATACCTCCATACTGTAGGTCGTTATACCTCAATACAGTAGGCCGTTATACCTCAATACATTAGGCCATTATACCTCAATACACAAGATAGTTTTACCTCAATACAGTAGGACAATATACCTCAATACACCAGATAGTTATACCTCAATACAGTAGGCCGTTATACCTCAATACACCAGATAGTTATAGCTCAATACAGTAGGCTGTTATACCTCAAAACACTAGATAGTTATAACTCAATACAGTAGGTCGTTATACCTCAATACAGTAGGCCGTTATACCTCAATACACCAGATAGCTATACCTCAATACAGTATGTCGTTATACCTCAATACAGTAGGTCGTTATACCTCAATACAGTAGGCCAATATACCTCAATACTGTAGGATATTATACATCAACACAGTAGGCTGTTATCCCTCATTACAGTCGATCGGTATACCTCAATACAGTAGGTCGTTATACCTCAATTCAGTAGGTCGTAATAACTCAATACAGTAGGTCATTATACCTCAAAACAGTAGGCCAATATACCTCAATATAGTAGGATGTTATACCACAATACAATAGGTCGTTAGACCTCAATACAGTAGGCCGTTATACCTCAATACAGTAGGCCAATATACCTCAATACAGTTGGCTTTTATACCACAATACAGTAGACCTTTATACCTCAAAACAGTAGGTCGGTATACCTCAATACAGTTGGCTTTTATACCTCAATACAGTAGGTAGTTACACCTAAATTGTCTATGATTTAGATTTTTCTCATTTCTAATTGTCATGAAAAAAACACATAGTCTCTCCTGTAAGGAAGATGTATTTCAGTGAGGATAAATGGACAAACCTGGATAAATAAAGTAGAATGAAAGACCCCATTGTTTCTGTGTAATGGATAAACATTTAGTAGAAGTGTAGATCATATTGACTAAAGCAGTTTGTTGGATGATCTAACCTGTATTTTCCTATACTAGAAGTGCCATATGCAGAGCCATATGCCTAAAATCAATTTTCTTAAGAATTACAATTTACCCAGGCATTTGGAAGGTTTGAGGGGGAGGGTTTATAGTTACTGAGTTTAGGCACGGCTCATTGCACCAAAGACTTGTTGAATTAGGATCAATTAATGTCAAGGTCACATAATCCCTGATGTCACCATGATTAAAGATGCAGTAAATCACACAGTCAAGTGTATCAACTTCTACACAGAGACAAAAAGACAGTGAATCTCTCAATCATGTTTATCAACGTATACACAGTGACAGAGACACAGAGATGCAGATAATTACACTATCAAGTGTATCAACGTCTACATAGAGACAGAGTGAATCACACAGTTAATTTTAATAACGTCTACAGAGACACAGTGATACACATCTACAACACAGGGGATAATACACATCTACAACACAGGGATAATACACATCTACAACACAGGGGATAATACACATCTACAACACAGGGAATAATACACATCTACAACACGGGGGATAATACACATCTACAACACAGGGGATAATACACAACTACAACACAGGGGAAAATACACATCTACAACACAGGGATAATACACATCTACAACACGGGATAATACACATCTACAACACAGGGATAATACACATCTACAACACAGGGGATAATACACACCTACAACACAGGGATAATGCACATCTACAACACAGGGGGTAATACACACATACAACACAGGGATGATAGGTATCTACAACACAGGGGATAATACTCATCTACAACACAGGGGATAATACATACCTACAACACAGGGGATAATACACATCTACAACACAGGGGATAATACACACCTACAACACAGGGATAATACACATCTACAGCACAGGGGATAATACACACATACAACACAGGGATGATAGGTATCTATAACACAGGGGATAATACTAATCTACAACACAGGGGATAATACACACCTACAACACAGGGGATAATACACACCTACAACACAGGGGATAATACACATCTATAACACAGGGGATAATACACACCTACAACACAGGGGATAATACACATCTACAACACAGCGATGATACACATCTACAACACAGGGGATAATACATATTTACAACACAGGGGATAACACACATCTACAAAAAAGGGGATAATACACACCTACAACACAGGGGATAATACACATCTACAACACAGCGATAATACACACCTACAACACACGGGATAATACTAATCTACAACACAGGGGATAATACACATCTACAACACAGGGATAATACACACCTACAACACAGGGGATAATACACATCTACAACACAGGGGAAAATACACATCTACAACACAGGGGATAATACACATCTACAACACAGGGATGATAGGTATCTCTAATACAGGGATAATACACATCTACAACACAGGGAATAATACACATCTACAACACAGCGGATAATACACATCTACAACATAAGGATAATAGATATCTACAACACAGGGGATAATACAAATCTACATCACAGGTGATGGGTATCTACAACACAGGGAATAATACACATCTACAACACAGGTGATAGGTATCTACAACACAGGGGATAATACACACCTACAACACAGGTGATAACACACATCTGCAACACAGGGATGGTAGGTATCTACAACACAGGGGATAATAAACACCTACAACACAGGGATAATACACATCTACAACACAGCGATAATACACACCTACAACACAGGGATGATAGGTATCTACAGCACAGGGGATAATACAGGGGATAATACACACCTACAACGCAGGGGATAATACACATCTACAACACAGCGATGATACACATCTACAACACAGGGGATAATACACATCTACAACACAGGGGAAAATACACATCTACAAAAAAGGGGATAATACACACCTACAACACAGGGGATAATACACATCTACAACACAGCGATAATACACACCTACAACACACGGGATAATACTAATCTACAACACAGGGGATAATACACATCTACAACACAGCGATAATACACACCTACAACACACGGGATAATACTAATCTACAACACAGGGGATAATACACATCTACAACACAGGGATAATACACACCTACAACACAGGGGATAATACACATCTACAACACAGGGGAAAATACACATCTACAACACAGGGGATAATACACATCTACAACACAGGGATGATAGGTATCTCTAATACAGGGATAATACACATCTACAACACAGGGAATAATACACATCTACAACACAGCGGATAATACACATCTACAACATAAGGATAATAGATATCTACAACACAGGGGATAACACACATCTACAAAAAAGGGGATAATACACACCTACAACACAGGGGATAATACACATCTACAACACAGCGATAATACACACCTACAACACACGGGATAATACTAATCTACAACACAGGGGATAATACACATCTACAACACAGCGATAATACACACCTACAACACACGGGATAATACTAATCTACAACACAGGGGATAATACACATCTACAACACAGGGATAATACACACCTACAACACAGGGGATAATACACATCTACAACACAGGGGAAAATACACATCTACAACACAGGGGATAATACACATCTACAACACAGGGATGATAGGTATCTCTAATACAGGGATAATACACACCTACAACACAGGGGATAATACACATCTACAACACAGGGGAAAATACACATCTACAACACAGGGAATAATACACATCTACAACACAGCGGATAATACACATCTACAACATAAGGATAATAGATATCTACAACACAGGGGATAATACAAATCTACATCACAGGTGATGGGTATCTACAACACAGGGAATAATACACATCTACAACACAGGTGATAGGTATCTACAACACAGGGGATAATACACACCTACAACACAGGTGATAACACACATCTGCAACACAGGGATGGTAGGTATCTACAACACAGGGGATAATAAACACCTACAACACAGGGATAATACACATCTACAACACAGCGATAATACACACCTACAACACAGGGATGATAGGTATCTACAGCACAGGGGATAATACACATCTACAACACAGGGGATAATACACATCTACAACACAGGGGATAATACACATCTACAACACAGGGGATAATACCCACCTACAACACAGGGATAATGCACATCTACAACACAGCAATAATACACACCTACAACGCAGGGATAATACACATCTACAACACAGCGATAATACACACCTACAACACAGGGATGATATGTATCTACAGCACAGGGGATAATACACATCTACAACACAGGGGATAATACACATCTAGAACACAGGGGATAATACACATCTACAACATAGGGATAATACACATCTACAACACAGGGGATAATACACATCTACAACACATGTGATAGGTATCTACAACACAGGGATAATACACATCTACAACACAGGTGATAGGTATCTACAACACAGGTGATAGGTATCTACCACACAGGTGATGGGTATCTACAACACAGGGATAATACACATCTACAACACAGGTGATAGGTATCTACAACACAGGGGATAGTACACATCTACAACACAGGTGATAGGTATCTACCACACAGGTGATAGGTATCTACAACACGGGTGATAGGTATCTACCACACAGGTGATGGGTATCTACAACACAGAGGATAATACACATCTACAACACAGGTGATAGGTATCTACCACACAGGTGATAGGTATCTACAACACAGGTGATAGGTATCTACAACACAGGTGATAGGTATCTACAACACAGGAATGATACACATCTACAACACAGAGGTGACACACACACACAAACACACACAGTAGGTGATACTCTCATGTTCAAACAGCCCAGCGCTTCCTACCTGCTGACCAGACCAAGGTTGACTGGTCACATGAAAAATGCTTCCTACCTGCTGACCAGACCAAGATGCAACTGAAGATTATATGAGCTGTTATATGTTCTTGCTTAGAAAGTGTCATTCTCCCTTTGCCAAGGATGGAGTAGGAAGGGCTGATGGCTTAAATGACCTTGGCAGGGAAATGAAAAGGTTAACACAGTCTTCAAGTATTGATTAAGGGGGAGGGTACAGGGGGAGGCTACAGTACCCAGGCGGTGCCAGGCGAAACACACAGACAGACACACAAACTCACAAATGCACAAGCACGCACACACTCATGATCCCACACACACATCACATGTATGCACACTTGTGAGCAGAGACACACACACACACACACCCCATATGGCATTATGTTTAACTCCCACTCAAAGAAATCATCCCTGTTATCATCATCCCTGTCCTAATGGGATGATTCTCCCTGTTCTCATCCCTGTCCTAATGGGGATGAATCTCCCTGTTCACCTTCCAGTCCTAATGGGAATTATTCTCCCTGTTCTCCTTCTGTTCCTAATGGGGATGAATCTCCCTGTTCACCTTCCAGTCCTAATAGGAATTATTCTCCCTGTTCTCCTTCTGTTCCTAATGGGGATGAATCTCCCTGTTCTCCTTCTGTTCCTAATGGGGATGAATCTCCCTGTTCTCCTTTCGTTCCTAATGGGGATGAATCTCCCTGTTCTCCTTTCGTTCCTAATGGGGATGAATCTCCCTGTTCTCCTTCTGTTCCTAATGGGGATGAATCTCCCTGTTCTCCTTCTCTCCCTAATGGGGATGAATCTCCCTGTTCTCCTTCTGTTCCTAATGGGGATGAATCTCCCTGTTCTCCTTCCGTTCCTAATGGCAATGAATCTCCCTGTTCTCCTTCCGTTCCTAATGGGGATGAATCTCCCTGTTCTCCTTCCGTTCCTAATGCCATTGGCTCCCATACAGCAGCAACTCACACCTCACTAGCACATTTCAGACTGATCTGCCTCTCTGCCTCTTCCTTCAGGCTTATGCCTTTAATATTGTTAATTTTATACCATCTTCACTTATCATTGCTGAGCTATGAAGGACTCATTGAGCTCAGTAATTGGGATGGCTAAGTTTTAAAAGCTGGCAGTCAGATGGGGTTGGCTAATTTATTAACCCTTGATTCGTCTCTGGGTAATCAAATGGAGTGATGTTAATGAAACTAAACAGCATGTGCTGTATGTAGAAGACAGGAAGATAAACTAAAACACATTTGATGATTCCAGATACTTACTCTACATTTCCCTTTCCCTTAATTAGAAACTGCCTGTTGGTACTTCCATTTCTGCCATGTTCGGTACTGAAACTAAAGGTGAGATTCAGGGTTCCATACAGATGTAGGACCTTAATTTGATAAACCTGTTGCAGGAGAACTTTTCTTTAACTGGTATTTTACACCAAATTGGTTCGGAGCGGTTTTTCCAAACTGGCGGGTTTCCACCCTTCGGTTTCTTTGGACTGGTGTGAAAACTATCCACACTAAGGAGCGCACTTGTAAGGTGTGCGTGTTGGTGTCAGGGAAGTCAGGCACAGGATAACAAACTTGGTATAAACAGAGTTGTTTAATAAATGCTGATAAAACTCCAAAAACCAAAATGTAGAAAAAAACAAAAGTGGGTACAAAACCCGTCGCACACCAACATAATACATGCACATCACATACAATCAAACAATCTCCGACAAAACATGAGGGGAAAGAGAGGGTTAAATACACAACATGTAATTGATGGGATTGGAACCAGGTGTGAAGGAAGACAAGACAAAACCAATGGAAAATGAAAAATGGATCAGTGATGGCTAGAAGGCCGGTGACGTCGACCGCCGAACACCGCCCAAACAAGGAGAGGGACCGACTTCGGCGGAAGTCGTGAGTTATGTTTCAAGATAATCATAGATTTCTTTTTCTACAATAAAAAAAATGACTTGCATGAAACGTGATTTTGTTTAGGCATTTTATTTCATTTGACAGTTGGCAATAAAAAACCAACCTGACCAAATGAAAAAAATACAACGTAAAAAACAATCCAACTCTGATTGGAACGATACATATAATGTGTGAAAACACCCTGAAAAGTAATGCATTTGATGTTTAAAAACGCTTCTGTAGTTGGTCATTTTGTCATTTCCACTTTTAAATTTCAGACTTGATTTTCACTTACGAAAAAAGGTATCAATCCTTACAAAAATGTCCATTAATTATATCACATAATAATTCACATTTCTTGTTAATACAGGATTATCTTCCTGCTGAAGCAAACTGTCTCAAATAAAGATCCTTCATCTCATCTCAAACTGTCTGATGTTGCCTGACAGACCATGAAGATGATGATGTACAGTATACTGCATGTAAGATCCCACAGTTGACAGTGAATGTCAAAGCAAAAAATAATCCATGAGGTGGAAGGAATTGTCCGTAGAGCTCAGAGACAGGATTGTGTTGAGGCACAGATCTGGGGAAAGATACCAAGAAATAACTGCACTATTGAAGGTCCCCAAGAACACAGTGGCCTCCATCATTCTTAAATGGAAGAAGTTTTGACTCTTCCTAGAGCTGGCTGCCCAGACAAACTGAGCAATCGGGGGAAAAGGGCCTTGGTCAGGGAGGTGACTCCCTAGGCAGGTGTGCCTTTCCAAATCATGTCCAATCAATTGAATTTTCCACAAGTGAACTCCAATCAAGTTGTACAAAGGATGATGAATGGAAACAGCATGCACCTTAGCTCAATTTCGAGACTCATACCATAGGGTCTGAATACTTATGTAAATAAGGTATTTCTTTTTTTAATAAAAACAGAAATGCTTTATTAAAACCTGTTGTCAGTTTGTCATTATGTGTGTAGACTGATGAGGAAATGTTTTGATTTAATCCTTTTTAGAGTAAGGCTGTAAAGTAACAACATGTGGGAAAAGGGCTTTGACCACTTTGCGAATGCTCTGTATATACAGCACCAATCAAGTTTGGACACAGCTATTCCTTCCAGGGTTTTTCTTTATTTTTACTTTTTTCTACATTGTAGAATAATATTAAATACGTTAAAACTATGAAATAACACATATGGAATCATATAGTAACCAAAGAAGTGTTAAACAAATCCAAATATATTTTATATTTGAGATTCTTCAAAGTAGCCACCCTTTGCCTTGATGATAGGTTTGCAAACTCTTCGCATTCTCTTAACCAGCTTCATGAGGTAGTCACCTGGAATGCATTTCAATTAACAGTTGTGCCTTGTTAAAAGTTAATTTGACCAAGTCCATATTATGGCAAGGTCAGCTCAAATAAGCAAAGAGAAATGACAGTCCATTATTACTTTAAGACATGAAGGTCAGTCAATGTGAGAAATTTCAAGAACTTTGAAAGTTTCTTCAAGTGCAGTCGCAAAAACCATCAAGTGCTATGATGAAACTGGTTCTCGTGAGGACCGCCACAGGAAAGGAAGACCCAGCGTTACCTCTGCTCTAGAGGATAAGTTCATTAGAGTTACCAGCTCAAATAAATGCTTCACAGAGTTCAAATAACGGACACGTCTCAACATCGACTGTTCAGAATCAGGCCTTCATGGTTGAATTGCTGCAAAGAAACCACTAGTAAAGGACACCAATAACAAGAAGAGACTTTATTGGGCCAAGAAACACAAGCAATGTACATTAGACGGGTGGAAATCTGTCCTTTGGTCTGACGAGTCCAAATTTGAGATTTCCGGGTCCAACCGTTGTGTCTTAGTTTTTTTCACCTTTATTTAACCAGGTAGGCAAGTTGAGAACAAGTTGTCATGTACAACTGTGGCCAAGATAAAGCAAAGCGGTGCGACACAAATAACAGAGTTATACATAAACGTACAGTCAATAACACAATAGAAAATATACTGCTCAAAAAATAAAGGGAACACTTAAACAACACAATGGAACTCCAAGTCAATCACACTTCTGTGAAATCAAACTGTCCACTTAGGAAGCAACACTGATTGACAATAAATTCCACATGCTGTTGTGCAAATGTAATAGACAACAGGTGGAAATTATAAACAATTAGCAAGACACCCCCAATAAAGGAGTGGTTCTGCAGGTGAGGACCACAGACCACTTCTCAGTTCCTATGCTTCCTGGCTGATGTTTTGGTCACTTTTGAATGCTGGCGGTGCTTTCACTCTAGTGGTAGCATGAGACGGAGTCTACAACTCAGGTAGTGGCTCAGGTAGTGCAGCTCATCCAGGATGGCACATCAATGCAAGCTGTGGCAAGAAGGTTTGCTGTGTCTGTCAGCGTAGTGTCCAGAGCATGGAGGCGCTACCAGAAGACAGGCCATTACATCAGGAGACGTGGAGGAGGCCATAGGAGGGCAACAACCCAGCAGCAGGACCACTACCTCCGCCTTTGTTTAAGGAGGAGCAGGCGGAGCACAGAGCCAGAGCCCTGCAAAATTATCTCCAACAGGCCACAAAGGTGCATGTGTCTGCTCAAACGGTCAGAAATAGACTCCATGAGGGTGGTATGAGGGCCCGACGTCCACAGGTGGGGGTTGTGCTTACAGCCCAACACCGTGCAGGACGTTTTTCATTTGCCAGAGAAGACCAAGATTGGCAAATTCGCCACTGGCGCCCTGTGCTCTTCACAGATGAAAACAGGTTCACACTGAGCACATGTGACAGACGTGACAGTCTGGAGATGCTGTGGAGAACGTTCTGCTGCCTGCAACATCCTCCAACATGACCGGTTTGGCGGTGGGTCAGTCATGGTGTGGGGTGGCATTTCTTTGGGGGGCCGCACAGCCCTCCATGTGCTCGCCAGAGGTAGCCTGACTGCCATTAGGTACCGAGATGAGATCCTCAGACACCTTGTGAGACCATATGCTGGTGCGGTTGGCCCTGGGTTCCTCCTAATGCAAGACAATACTAGACCTCATGTGGCTGGAATGTGTCAGCAGTTCCTGCAAGAGGAAGGCATTGATGCTATGGACTGGCCAGCCCGTCCCCCAGACCTGAATCCAATTGAGCATATCTGGGACATCATGTCTCGCTCGATCCACCAACGCCATGTTCACAGTCCACAGACTGTCCAGGAGTTGGCGGATACTTTAGTCCTGGAGGAGATCCCTCAGGAGACCATCCGCCACCTCATCAGGAGCATGCCCAGGCGTTGTAGGGAGGTCATACAGGCACGTGAAGGCCACACACACTATTGAGCCTCATTTTGACTTGTTTTAGCCTCATTGACTCATTTTGACTTGTTTTAGCCTCATTGACTTGTTTTAGCCTCATTTTGACATTACATCAAAGTTGGATCAGCCTGTAGTGTGGTTTTCCATTTTAATTTTGAGTGTGACTCCAAATCCAGACCTCCATGGGTTGATACATTTGATTTCCATTGCTAATTTTTGTGGGATTTTGTTGTCAGCACATTCAACTATGTAAAGAAAAAAGTATTTAATAAGAATATTTCATTCATTCAGATCTAGGATGTGTTATTTTAGTGTTCCCTTTATTTTTTTGAGCAGTGTATATTTATTTTACCTTTATTTAACCAGGTAGGCATGTTGAGAACAGGTTCTCGTTTTACAATTGCGACCTGGCCAAGATAAAGCAAAGCAGTCAGCAACACAATAGGAAAAAAAGTCTATATACAGTGTGTGCAAATGTAGTAAGATTAGGGAGGTAAGGCAAAAAATAGGCCATAGTAACGAAATAATTACAATTTAGCAATTAAACACTGGAGTGATAGATGTGCAGAAGATGAATGTGCAGTAAAGATACTGGGGTGCAAAGGAGCAAAAAAAAAATAACAATATGGGGATGAGGTAGTTGGGTGGGCTATTTACAGATGGGCTGATTATAGGTGCAATGATCAGTAAGCTGCTCTGACAGCTGATGCTTAATACATTTAGTGAGGGCGATATAAGACTCCAGGTTCAGTGATTTTTGCAATTCGTTCCGGTCATTGGCAGCAGAGAACTGGAAGAAAAGGTGGCCAAAGAGAAGTTGGCTTTGGGGATGACCAGTGAAATATTCCTGCTGAAGCACGTGCTACGGGTGGGTGACCAGTGAGCTGAGATAAGGCAGGGCTTTACCTAGCAGCAATTTATAGATGTGGTCATCTATAAGCCAGTGGGTTTGGCGACGAGTATGAAGCGAGGGCCAGCCAACAAGAGCATACAGGTCGTAGTGGTGGGTTGTATATGATGCTTTGGTGACAAAACAGATGCTTGACATCATGGGAAAATCCAAAGAAATCAGCCAAGACCTCAGAAAAAATAGTAGACCTCCACAAGTCTGGTTCATCCTTGGGAGCATTTTCCAAATGCCTGAAGGTACCAGGTTTGTCTGTACAAACAATAGTACACAAGTATAAACACCATGGGCATACAGTCATACCGCTCAGGAAGGAGACACATTCTGTCTCCTAGAGATGAACGTACTTTGGTGGAAAAAGTGCAAATCAATCCCAGAACAACAGCAAAGGACCTTGTGAAAATGCTGGAGGAAACAGGTACAAGAGTATCTATATCCACAGTAAAACAAGTCCTATATCGACATAACCTGAAAGGCCGCTCAGCAAGGAAGAAGCCACTGCTCCAAAACTGCCATAAAAAAGCCAGACTACGGTTGGCAACTGCACATGGGGACCAAGATCATACTTTTTGGAGAAATGTTCTCTGGTCTGATAAAAAAAAATAGAAATGTTTAGCCATAATGACCGTCATTATGTTTGGAGGAAAAAGTGGGAGGCTTACAAGCCGAAGAACACCATCCCAACCGTGAAGCACGGGGGTGGCAGCATCATGTTGTGGGGGTGGCAGTATCATGTTGTGGGGGTGGCAGAGTCACGTTGTGGGGGTGGCAGAGTCATGTTGTGGGGGTGGCAGAGTCATGTTGTGGGGGTGGCAGAGTCACGTTGTGGGTGTGGCAGCATCACGTTGTGGGGGTGGCAGCACCATGTTGTGGGGGTGGCAGCATCATGTTGTGGGGGTGGCAGAGTCACGTTGTGGGGGTGGCAGAGTCACGTTGTGGGGGTGGCAGAGTCACGTTGTGGGGGTGGCAGAGTCACGTTGTGGGGGTGGCAGAGTCACGTTGTGGGGGTGGCAGAGTCACGTTGTGGGGATGGCAGAGTCACGTTATGGGGTGGCAGCATCATGTTGTGGGGGTGGCAGCATCACATTGTGGGGGTGGCAGCATCATGTTGTGGGGGTGCTTTGCTGCAGGAGGGACTGGTGCAAAATAGATGGCACCGTGAGAAAGAAAATGATGTGGATATATTGAAGCAACATTATGTGGATATATTGAAGCAACATCTCAAGACATCAGTCAGGAAGTTAACGCTTGGTCACAAATGGGTCTTCCAAATGGACAATGACCCCAAGCATACTTCCAAAGTAAAAATAACAAAGTCAAGGTATTGGAGTGGTGATCACAAATCCCTGACCTCAATCCCATAGAGGGCTGAACTGAAAAAGTGTGTGCGAGCAAGGAGGCCTACAAACCTGACTCAGTTACACCAGCTCTGTCAGGAGGAATGGGACAAAATTCACCCAACTTATTGTGGAAAGAAACAATTTAAAGGCAATGCTACCAAATACTAATTGCGTGTATGTAAACTTCTGACCCACTGGGAATGTGATGAAAGAAATAAAAGCTGAAATAAATCATTCTCTCTTCTATTATTCTGACATTTCAATTTCTTATAATGAAGTGGTGATCCTGACTGACCTAAAACAGGGAATATTTACTTGGAATAAATGTCAAGATTTGTGAAAAACAGAGTTTCAATGTCTTTGGCTAAGGTGTATGTAAACTTCCTGCTTCCACTGTATATATATATGTATATATATTTTTACTGAACAAACATATAAACACACCATACCACCATTTCAAAGATTTGACTGAGTTACTGTTCATATAAAGAAATCAGTCAATTGAAATAAATGTATTAGGCCCTAATCTATGGATTTCAGTTGACTAGGCAGGGGCGCAGCGTTGTTACAAGTGGTCAGCGGTTGTGAGGCCGTTTGGACGTAATGCCAAATTCTCTATAACAGTGGATCCCAAACGTTTATAGTCCCGTACCCCTTCAAACATTATGTTGTGTGACAAAACTGCACATTTTAGAGTGGCCTTTTATTGTCCCCAGCACAAGGTGCACCTGTGTAATGATCATGGTGTTTAATCAGCTTCTTCATATGCCACACCTGTCAGGTGGATGGATTATCTTGGCAAAGGAGAAATGCTCACTAATAGGGATGTAAACAAATTTGTGCAACAACATTTGAGAGAAATACGTGTTTTGTGCGTCTAGAATTTATTTAAACTCATGAAACATGACTTTACATGTTGCTTTGATATTTATGTTCTGTGTCAGAAACCGTCCAGGGAAGCTCATCTGCGTACTCGGCGTTCTCACCAGCGGCTTAACCTAAAGGAAGTTAGGCATCCGAATTCAGTGGGGAAATACTCACCTTCGATGGCCACTGGCACGCTGGAGAAGTGTGCTCTTCATGGGGGAATCTGGGTTTCAACTGTACCGGGCAGATGGCAGACAGCATGTATGGCATTGTGTGGGCAAGCGGTTTGCTGATGTCAACGCTGTGAACAGAGTGCCCTTTGGTGGCAGTGGGGTTATGGTATGGGCAGGCATCAGTTACAGACAATGAACACACTTACATGTTATCAATGCCACTGGCTACACACTGGTTGGATCAATGTTGTTTCAACGTTGTTTCCACGTCATTTCACAAACAAAATTGTTGAATTGACATCTGTGCCAAGTGGGCAGACACTTAATGTGAGTCTGGACAGGGGAGGATGGGTGATAGGATGTCTAGCTATCTGGAGACAGGGGAGCAGTATTGATGCTATGCCTCACAGTCTACAGATAGGTTGTTGAAAAACCTGGGGTGACAATACCCTACACTCTCCCCTGTCTCCAGATAGCTACTTCCTATCACCCATCCTCCCCTGTCTCCAAATAGCTAGACATCCTATCACCCATCCTCCCCTGTCTCCAGATAGCTAGACATCCTATCACCCATCATCCCGTCTCCAGATAGCTAGACATCCTATTACCCATCCTCCCCTATCTCCAGATAGCTACTCATCCTATCACCCATCCTCCCCTGTCTCCAGATAGCTAGACATCCTATCACCCATCATCCCGTCTCCAGATAGCTAGACATCCTATCACCCATCATCCCGTCTCCAGATAGCTACTCATTCTATCACCCATCCTCCCCTGTCTCCAGATAGCTAGACATCCTATCACCCATCCTCTGGAGACCTCAGGTGCTAGCAGTGACAACAGTCTTCTGGCACACAGGAATCCTATCAGTCTGCTTCATGGGATGTCATTGTAATCAGGTTTCGTGCTAAACAGGTGTCTTTAGACTGAATAATTCCACAGTCTTGCCTAAGGCGTTTCTCATTTCAAGAGAGAGAGAGAGAGTGAAGAAAGACGAGTGAGGAGTGGAGGAAAAGTAACAGCTAGCAAGCACCTGAACTTGACAATAATCTCTTTAAAGCCTGCATGAGCCTAGTACAGGATGTGAGCAGCATCAGATTTCTCAGGTGCCAAGTACAGAGAGGCCGGACTTGGATATCTCTCTGCTACAGAGAGGCCGGATTTGGATATCTCTTGCTAAGTTTATGTTACACACTCAAACAATTATACATGTGCACACATAAGCACACACAAACATACCCCCCACCCCCACACACACACACATCACAAACACAAATATACCCCTCCATCCCACACACACACACATCACACACACAAACATACCCCTCCACCCCACACACACACACACATCACACACACAAACATACCCCTCCACCCCCCACACACGCACATCACACACACAAACATACCCCTCCACCCCACACACACACACACACACAAACATACCCCTCCACCCCCCACACACACACAAACATACCCTTCCACCCCCCTCCACCCCCCCCACACACACACACATATACCCCTCCACCCCCTACACACACACAAACATACCCCTCCACCCCCTCCACCCCCATGTCCCCCCCCCCACACACACACACAAACATACCCCTCCACCCCCCCACACACAAACATACCCCCCCCCCCACACACACACACAAACATACCCCTCCACCCCCCCCCACACACACACACAAACATACCCCTCCACCCCCCCCCCCCCCCCCCCCCACACACACACACAAACATACCCCTCCACCCCCTCCACCCCCCTCCACCCCCCCACACACACAAACATACCCCTCCACCCTCCACCCCCCTCCACCCCCCCACACACACACACACACACAAACATACCCCCCCCCCCCCCCCCACACACTCTCTCTAATTTGATGTTGTTGTTGACTCTCTGCCTGTCACACAGCAGTCCTCCACGGTGGACCTGATGATCAGAAGCATCTTACTGCAGCATGCTGGGAAATACAGCTGCCGGGCTCAGACCAGCGCCGACACTTTGTTTGCTGAGGCTGAAGTCCTTGTCAGAGGTGAGCTCATTATCTCTCAAGTCGACAGTAGGAACATGGGGCATTTGGGAACTAGCCCGAACCTACCCCCTGTGATAAACTAAACTATCAGGGGGATGAGAAAAAGCTGACTGTGGATTAGTAGTTAGGGGGGCTAATTTCTACCTACTACCTTGTTATCTGTAGGTTGCCTCTGTACTGTAGCTCTCAGAGAGAGAGAGAGAGAGAGAGAGAGAGAGAGAGAGAGAGAGAGAGAGAGAGAGAGAGAGAGAGAGAGAGAGAGAGAGAGAGAGAGAGAGAGAGAGAGAGAGAGAGAGAGAGAGAGAGAGAGAGAGAGAGAGAGAGAGAGAGAGAGAGAGAAATAAATGCCCCTAATCCCCTGATCCAGGGTCATATTTTGTTTCATCCTCTAATGGTTAAGGTTAGGATTACATTTATCCTATACCTGTGGTTTGGGTCACATTCAACCCTCCTCCTGATACTATCACTCAACCTCTCTGACACGGATCACTGCTTGCCTCCTGCTACATCACCCATGGAGGGTTACACTGTGTGATTGGTATTACACTGAAAATCCCCTTTCATTTTGACGGGATGAGGAGGGATGGAGGAGAAGGAGGAAGAGGAGGAGGAAGATGAAAAGGAGGAGGAATATGAGGAGGATGAGGAAGAGGAGGAAGATGATGAAGAAGATTAGGTTGAGGTGGAAGAAGTGGCGGCAGATGAGTAAGATGAAGAGGAGGAATAGAAGAAGGAGGGGAGGAGGACAGGAGGAGGAGAGGGGGACAGGGGGAAGACAGGAGGAGGACAGGAGGAGGATAAGGGGAGGAGGAGAAGAGGACAGGGGGAGGAGGAGAGGAGGACAGGAGAAGAAGAGGAGAAGGGGAAGAGGACAGGGGGAGGACAGGAGGAGGAGGAGATGAGGACAGGGGGAAGAGGAAAGGACAGGAGGAGGAGGAGGACAGGGGGAGGAGGAGGGGGACAGGAGGAAGAGGAGGAGGAGGAGCACTGGAGAGATGCTATCAGAGTCGGTGCTGCCAGCTGGTTTCTCCACGCATCGCGCAGACAGAAACAAACATCTTTCTGGTAAGAAGAGGGGCGGGGGCGTATGCTTCATGGTTAACGTGACGTGGTGTGGCCAAAACAACATACAGGAACTCAAGTCCTTCTGTTCACCTGATTTAGAATTCCTCACAATCAAATGTCGACCGCATTATCTACCAAGGGAATTCTCTTCGATTATAATCACAGCCGTATATATTCCCCCCCAAGCAGACACATCGATGGCTCTGAACATACTTTATTTGACTCTGTGCAAACTGGAATCCATTTATCCGGAGGCAGCATTCATTGTAGCTGGGGATTTTAACAAGGCTAATCTGAAAACAAGACTCCCTAAATTTTATCAGCATATCGATTGCGCAACCAGGGGTGGAAAAACCTTGGATCACTGCTATTCTAACTTCCGCGACGCATATAAGGCCCTGCCCCGCCCTCCTTTCGGAAAAGCTGACCACGACTCCATTTTGTTGATCCCTGCCTACAGACAGAAACTAAAACAAGAAGCTCCCGCGCTGAGGTCTGTTCAACGCTGGTCCGACCAATCTGACTCCACACTCCAAGACTGCTTCCATCACGTGGACTGGGATATGTTTCGTATTGCGTCAGACAACAACATTGATGAATACGCTGATTCGGTGAGCGAGTTCATTAGAACGTGCGTTGAAGATGTCGTTCCCATAGCAACGATTAAAACAATCCCAAACCAGAAACCGTGGATTGATGGCAGCATTCGCGTGAAACTGAAAGCGCGAACCACTGCTTTTAATCAGGGCAAGGTGACCGGAAACATGACCGAATACAAACAGTGTAACTATTCCCTCCGCAAGGCAATCAAACAAGCTAAGCGTCAGTATAGAGACAAAGTAGAATCTCAATTCAACGGCTCAGACACAAGAGGTATGTGGCAGGGTCTACAGTCAATCACGGATTACAAAAAGAAAACCGGCCCAGTCACGGACCAGGATGTCTTGCTCCCAGGCAGACTAAATAACTTTTTTGCCCGCTTTGAGGACAATACAGTGCCACTGACACGGCCTGCAACTAAAACATGCGGACTCTCCTTCACTGCAGCCGATGTGAGGAAAACATTTAAACGTGTCAACCCTCGCAAGGCTGCAGGCCCAGACGGCATACCCAGCCGCGCCCTCAGAGCATGCGCAGACCAGATGGCTGGTGTGTTTACGGACATATTCAATCAAAAAGGTAACTGAGCTAAACGACTTCCGCCCAGTAGCACTCACTTCCGTCATCATGAAGTGCTTTGAGAGACTAGTCAAGGACCATATCACCTCCACCCTACCTGACACCCTAGACCCACTCCAATTTGCTTACCGCCCAAATAGGTCCACAGACGATGCAATCTCAACTACACTGCACACTGCCCTAACCCATCTGGACAAGAGGAATACCTATGTGAGAATGCTGTTCATCGACTACAGCTCGGCATTTAACACCATAGTGCCCTCCAAGCTCGTCATCAAGCTCGAGACCCTGGGTCTCGACCCCGCCCTGTGCAACTGGGTACTGGACTTCCTGACGGGCCGCCCCCAGGTGGTGAGGGTAGGCAACAACATTTCCACCCCGCTGATCCTCAACACTGGGGCCCCACAAGGGTGCGTTCTGAGCCCTCTCCTGTACTCCCGGTTCACCCACGACTACGTGGCCACGCACGCCTACAACTCAATCATCAAGTTTGCGGACGACACAACAGTGGTAGGCTTGATTACCAACAACGACGAGACGGCCTACAGGGAGGAGGTGAGGGCCCTCGGAGTGTGGTGTCAGGAAAATAACCTCACACTCAACGTCAACAAAACTAAGGAGATGATTGTGGACTTCAGGAAACAGCAGAGGGAACATCCCCCCTATCCACATCGATGGAACAGTAGTGGAGAGGGTAGTAAGTTTTAAGTTCCTCGGCGTACACATCACAGACAAACTGAATTGGTCCACCCACACAGACTGCATCGTGAAGAAAGCGCAGCAGCGCCTCTTCAACCTCAGGAGGCTGAAGAAATTCGGCTTGTCACCAAAAGAACTCACAAACTTCTACAGATGCACAATCGAGAGCATCCTGTCGGGCTGTATCACCGCCTGGTACGGCAACTGCACCGCCCACAACCGTAAGGCTCTCCAGAGGGTAGTGAGGTCTGCACAACGCATCACCGGGGGCAAACTACCTGCCCTCCAGGACACCTACACCACCCGATGTCACAGGAAGGCCATAAAGATCATCAAGGACAACAACCACCCGAACCACTGCCTGTTCACCCCGCTATCATCCAGAAGGCGAGGTCAGTACAGGTGCATCAAAGCTGGGACCGAGAGACTGAAAAACAGCTTCTATCTCAAGGCCATCAGACTGTTAAACAGCCACCACTAACATTGAGTGACTGCTGCCAACACACTGACTCAACTCCAGCCACTTTAATAATGGGAATTGATGGGAAATGATGTAAAATATATCACTAGCCACTTTAAACAATGCTACCTAATATAATGTTTACATACCCTACATTATTCATCTCATATGTATATGTATATACTGTACTCTATATCATCTACTGCATCTTTATGTAATACATGTATCACTAGCCACTTTAAACTATGCCACTTTGTTTACATTCTCATCTCATATGTATATACTGCACTCAATACCATCTACTGTATCTTGCCAATGCCGCTCTGTACCATCACTCATTCATATATCTTTATGTACATATTCTTTATCCCTTTACACTTGTGTGTATAAGGTAGTAGTTTTGGAATTGTTAGCTAGATTACTTGTTGGTTATTACTGCATTGTCGGAACTAGAAGCACAAGCATTTCGCTACACTCGCATTAACATCTGCTAACCATGTGTATGTGACAAATAACATTTGATTTGATTTGATTTGGTTTGATTTGAGGAGGACAGGATGAGGAGGTGGAGGAGGTGGAGTAGAGGAGGACAGGAGGAGATGAGGACAGGAGGAGGAGGAGGGGGACAGGAGGTGGAGGTGGAGGAGAAGAGGACAGGAGGAGGGATTTGTTTGAATAGAACCAAGTATTGGCCTGTTTGAATGTCTCAGCAGGTCACTATTTTGTCTCCTGCTGCATCACCCATGGAGTGCCCTTAACAGGCTCTTTTAGTGAAAAGATGAGATGGGCTTCCTTCCCTGAGCCACACTCTAATGTCTGAATCTGACTCCACCATGATCTATTCTCCACCATTCAGATTACTTATTAAATTCACCATGCCACATGGCTCGCTCATAGTCCTCTCAATAGACATGGGAATCACACAGGAATCAAATAGAGCTCAATGACACCCTAATGATTTCCTAAATTCTGTTAACTCACTCGTGTGCAGTGATTTGATGGTTTGATGGTTTCATACACCTCGGTTTTAATGACTGACTGACTGCTGTGGAGCAGAACCTATTAAGGGCCATACAGACCAGACAGGGAAACGTATTTCACACTGTTCATCCAGACTAAAAAAAACAATCCTCCTCTACTGGTTAGCTAGTTCCCATGGCGACACAGAATGCATATTAAATATTAATATCCCTCCTCGGAATGCAAATGTAACTTTCAAACCTACCCTTTTGTGGACCCTTCTCTGAGATACACAGCGTTGGTTTTCATTGGCCAGCACCAGCTGTCAGGAGAGGTTGATTTCCAGCGTGTCTCTCACGGCTCCTCCTGTCCTCTCCTTCAGACTTTTTGGAATGTGTGTTTGTATGTGTTGCACCACTTGCAGATTACACATACTTCAGATGAAGCTGCTGAGGTAAGCATATGTTTGACAGTTTGAAACCGGAGAAGGGTCCACATCCACACCATCACATAATCATGAAGTGATTGAAATAAAAACCTCATTCGTATTCATTTTAATACCAAATTTGCAAGCCTGGGCACCCTCCAGGCCTCGCACTTCTTGTGTTGTGTTTTAACTTTGACCTGTGCCGCTTTGGGCTGGCCTTCTGGGCAAGGTGAGTCTTTAGTTGAGCCCTGTGCCGCTTTGGGCTGGCCTTCTGGGCAAGGTAAGTCTTTAGATGATCGCTGAGCGGCTTTGGGCTGGCCTTCTGGGCAAAGTGAGTCTGTCTCCCCCAGTATCTCAGGTTCCCTCTAGATCAGACTGTCTCCACCAGTATCTCAGGTTCCCTCTAAATCAGTCTCCACCAGTATCTCAGGTTCCCTCTAAATCATAATTTATACTGTCTCCCCCAGTATCTCAGGTTCCCTCTAGATCAGACTGTCTCCACCAGTATCTCAGGTTCCCTCTAGATCAGACACAACCACAACTGGTACATATTCAGGTTCCCTCTAGATCAGACTGTCTCCACCAGTATCTCAGGTTCCCTCTAAATCAGACTGTCTCCACCAGTATCTCAGGTTCCCTCTAGATCAGACTGTCTCCACCAGTATCTCAGGTTCCCTCTAGATCAGCCACAACCACAACTGGTACAGATTCAGGTTCCCTCTAGATCAGACTGTCTCCACCAGTATCTTAGGTTCCCTCTAAATCAGACTGTCTCCACCAGTATCTCAGGTTCCCTCTAAATCAGACTGTCTCCACCAGTATCTCAGGTTCCCTCTAAATCATAATTTATACTGTCTCCAACAGTATAAAATTGTATTTGTCATGCTTGGTAACAACCGGTGTGGACTAACTAACTACTATCTATCCTACCCTGTCTTTCTAAGGTCTTCGAAAGCCAAGTCAACAAACAGATTACCGACCATTTCTAATCCCGCCATACCTTCTTCGCTATGCAATCTTGTTTCAGATCTGGTCATGGGTGCACCTCAGCCACGCTCAAGGTTCTAAACGACATCATAACCGCCATCGATAAGAGACAATACTGTGCAGCCATATTCATCGACCTGGCCAAGGCTTTCGACTATGTCAATTACAACATTCTTATTGGCAGACTCGACAGCCTTGGTTTCTCAAATGATTGCCTAGCCTGGTTTACCAACTACTTCTCAGACAGAGTTCAGTGTGTCAAATCGGAGGGTCTGTTGTCCAGATCTCTTGAAGTCTCTATGGGGGTGCCACAGGGTTCAACCCTCGGGCTGACTCTCTTCTCTGTATACATCAATGATGTTGCTTTTGCTGCTGGTGATTCTCTGATACACCTCTACGCAGTCGACACCATTCTGTATACTTCTGGCCCTTCTTTGGACACTGTGTTAACTAACCTCCAGACAAGCTTCAATGCCATACAACTCCCCTTCCGTGGCCTCCAACTGCTCTTAAATGCAAGTAAAACTAAATGCATGCTATTCAACCGATCGCTGCCTGCACCTGGCCGCCCGTCCAGCATCACTACTCTGGACGGTTCAGAGTTAGAATATGTGGACAACTATAAATACCTAGGTGTCTGGTTAGACTGTAAACTCTCCTTTCAGACTCACATTAAGCATCTCCAATCCAAAATTAAATCTAGAATCGGCTTCCTATATCGCAACAAAGCATCCTTCACTCATGCTGCCAAACATACCCTCGTAAAACTGACCATCCTACCGATCATCGACTTCGGTGATGTCATCTATAAAATAGCCTCCAACACTGTACTCAACAAACTGGATGCAGTCTATCACAGTGCTATCCATTTTGTCACCAAAGCCCCATATACTACCCACCGCTGTGGCCTGTACGCTCTCGTTGGCTGGTCCTCGCTTTATACACGTCGCCAAACCCACTGGCTCCAGGTCATCTACAAGTCTCTGCTAAGTAAAGCCCCGCACTATCTCAGCTCACTGGTCACCATAGCAGCACCCACTCGTAGCACGCACTCCAGCAGGTACAGTGCCTTGCGAAAGTATTCGGCCCCCTTGAACTTTGCGACCTTTTGCCACATTTCAGGCTTCAAACATAAAGATATAAAACTGTATTTTTTTGTAAAGAATCAACAACAAGTGGGACACAATCATGAAGTGGAACGACATTTATTGGATATTTCAAACTTTTTTAACAAATCAAAAACTGAAAAATTGGGCGTGCAAAATTATTCAGCCCCCTTAAGTTAATACTTTGTAGCGCCACCTTTTGCTGCGATTACAGCTGTAAGTCGCTTGGGGTATGTCTCTATCAGTTTTGCACATCGAGAGACTGAAATGTTTTCCCATTCCTCCTTGCAAAACAGCTCGAGCTCAGTGAGGTTGGATGGAGAGCATTTGTGAACAGCAGTTTTCAGTTCTTTCCACAGATTCTCGATTGGATTCAGGTCTGGACTTTGACTTGGCCATTCTAACACCTGGATATGTTTATTTTTGAACCATTCCATTGTAGATTTTGCTTTATGTTTTGGATCATTGTCTTGTTGGAAGACAAATCTCCGTCACAGTCTCAGGTCTTTTGCAGACTCCATCAGGTTTTCTTCCAGAATGGTCCTGTATTTGGCTCTATCCATCTTCCCATCAATTTTAACCATCTTCCCTGTCCCTGCTGAAGAAAAGCAGGCCCAAACCATGATGCTGCCACCACCATGTTTGACAGTGGGGATGGTGTGTTCAGCTGTGTTGCTTTTACGCCAAACATAACGTTTTGCATTGTTGCCAAAAAGTTCAATTTTGGTTTCATCTGACCAGAGCACCTTCTTCCACATGTTTGGTGTGTCTCCCAGGTGGCATGTGGCAAACTTTAAACAACACTTTTTATGGATATCTTTAAGAAATGGCTTTCTTCTTGCCACTCTTCCATAAAGGCCAGATTTGTGCAATATACGACTGCTTGTTGTCCTATGGACAGAGTCTCCCACCTCAGCTGTAGATCTCTGCAGTTCATCCAGAGTGATCATGGGCCTCTTGGCTGCATCTCTGATCAGTCTTCTCCTTGCATGAGCTGAAAGTTTAGAGGGACGGCCAGGTCTTGGTAGATTTGCAGTGGTTTGATACTCCTTCCATTTCAATATTATTGCTTGCACAGTGCTCCTTGGGATGTTTAAAGCTTGGGAAATCTTTTTGTATCCAAATCCGGCTTTAAACTTCTTCACAACAGTATCTCGGACCTGCCTGGTGTGTTCCTTGTTCTTCATGACGCTCTCTGCGCTTTTAACGGACCTCTGAGACTATCACAGTGCAGATGCATTTATACGGAGACTTGATTACACACAGGTGGATTGTATTTATCATCATTAGTCATTTAGGTCAACATTGGATCATTCAGAGATCCTCACTGAACTTCTGGAGAGAGTTTGCTGCACTGAAAGTAAAGGGGCTGAATAATTTTGCACGCCCAATTTTTCAGTTTTTGATTTGTTAAAAAAGTTTGAAATATCCAATAAATGTTGTTCCACTTCATGATTGTGTCCCACTTGTTGTTGATTCTTCACAAAAAAATACAGTTTTATATTTTTATGTTTGAAGCCTGAAATGTGGCAAAAGGTCGCAAAGTTCAAGGGGGCCGAATACTTTCGCAAGGCACTGTATATCTCACTGGTCACCCACTAAGCCAATTCCTCCCTTGGTCGTCTTCCCTGCCAATTCCTCCTTTGGTCGTTCTCTGCTGCCAATGACTGGAACGAACTGCAACAATCTCTGAAGCTGGAGACTCATATCTCCCTCACTAGCTTTAAGCGCCAGCTGTCAGAGCAGCTCACAGATCACTACACCTGTACATAGCCCATCTGTAAACAGCCCATCTATCTACCTACCTCATCCCCATACTGTATTTATTTATTGATCTTGTTCCTTTGCACCCCAGTATCTCTACT
Organism: Oncorhynchus clarkii lewisi; assembly: GCF_045791955.1. Taxonomy (NCBI): domain Eukaryota; kingdom Metazoa; phylum Chordata; class Actinopteri; order Salmoniformes; family Salmonidae; genus Oncorhynchus; species Oncorhynchus clarkii. Next base: position 47,063,204 of record NC_092170.1, on the reverse strand, counting down.
TGCACATTCATCTTCTGTACATCTACCATTCCAGTGTTTAATTGCTATATTGTAATTACTTCGCCACCATGGCCTATTTATTGCCTTAACTCCCTTATCTTACCTCATTTGCACTCACTGTATATAGACTTCTTGTTTTGTTTTGTTCTACTGACTTGGGGGGGGGGCACCTGTACCAGACTGGGGGGGACAGACCAGGGCAGGGGGGGAGACACCTGTACCAGACTGGGAGAGACAGACCGGGTGGGCACCTGTACCAGACTGGGTGAGACAGACTGGGGGGGGGCATCTGTACCAGACTGGGAGAGACAGACCAGGGCAGGGGGGGGGCACCTGTACCAGACTGGGAGAGACAGACCAGAGTAGGGGGGGGGGGGGGGGGGGGCAAGACCATGAAGATGATATAATCGCAAACCAGAACGGTAATAAAAATCTCTAAAATCCAGACCAGAGTAGATGGTCACATAAAAGCAGGGAGCAAAATGTTTGGTGATCAGTTCCTGTGTGATAGAGGAGGGACATACATGTGAGATGAGTAAAGCAGCAGGTAAACATTATTAAAGTGACTAGTGTTCCATTATTAAAGTGACTAGTGTTCCATTATTAAAGTGACTAGTGTTCCATTATTAAAGTGACTAGTGTTCCATTATTAAAGTGACTAGTATTCCATTATTAAAGTGACTAGTGTTCCATTATTAAAGTGACTAGTGTTCCATTATTAAAGTGACTAGTGTTCCATTATTAAAGTGACCAGTGTTCCATTATTAAAGTGACTAGTGTTCCATTATTAAAGTGACCAGTGATTCCATGTCTATGTATATTGGGCAGCAACTTTTAAGGTGCAGGGTTGAGTAACCGGGTGGTAGCCAGCTGGTGATGGCTGTTTAACAGTCTGATGGACTTGAGATAGATACTGTTTTTCAGTCTCTCGGGCCCAGCTTTTATGCACCTGTACTGACCTCGACTTCTGGATGCTAGCGGGGTGAACAGGCTGTGGCTCGGGTGGTTGATGTCCTTGGTTGTCTTTTTTGCCTTCCTGTGATATCGGGTGCTGTATGTGTCCTGGAGGGCAGGCAGTGTACACCCGGTGATGCGTTAAGCAGACCGCACCACCCTCTAGAGAGCCCTGTTGTTGCGGACGCTGCAGTTGCCGTACCAGGCGGTGATACAGCCTTACAGGAAGCTCTCAATTGTGGATCTTGTACATGTTGGAAAGAGTCTTAAGGGCAAAGCAAAAAATGTTCAGCCTCCTGAGGTTGAAGAGGCACTGTTGCACCTTCTTCACCACACTGTCAGTGATGTGTACTGCGAGGAACTTAGGGGCGTGCTCCCTCTGTTGTTCCTGAAGTCCTTGATCAGCTCCATTTAGTTGACGTTGAGGGAGAGGTTACTTTTCTAGCACCACTCCGCCAGGACTCTCACCTCCTCCCTGTAGGCCGTCTAATCATTGTTGGTAATCAGTCCCACTACTGTTGTGTCGTCTACAAACTTGATGATTGAGTTGACGTGCGTGGCCACACAGTCATGGGTGAACAGAGAGTACAGGGCTGAGCACGCACCCTTGTGGGGCACCTGTATAGAAGATCAGCGAAGTGGAGGTTTCGCACCTTCAGCAAACCTGGGCAAACTGTCAGGAAGTCCAGAACCCAGTTGCGTAGGGTGGGGTTCAGACCCAGAGCCCCGAGCTTAATGATAAGCTTGGAGGGTACTATGGTGTTGAAAGCTGAGCTATAGTCAATGATTGAATCGTCTGTGGATCTATTGGGGTGGTATAAACTAATTGAAGTGGGTCTGGGGTGTCAGGTAAGGTAGAGGTGATATTACCTTTAACTAGCCTCTCAAAGCATGATGACAGAAGTGAGTGCTACAGGGCGATGAGTGAGTGCTACAGGGCGATAGTCATTTAGTTCAGTTACTTTCGTTTTCTTGGGTGCAGGAACAATGGTGGATATCTTGAAGCATGTGGGGACAGCAGACTGGGATAGAGAGAGATTGAATATGTCCGTAAACACACCAGCCAACTGGCCAGCACATGCTCTGAGGAAGCGGCTAGGGATGCCGTCTGGGCCGGCAGCCTTACGAGGGTTAATACCTTTAAATGTCTTACTCACGTCTGCAATGGAGAATGAGAGCGGGCTGCGTCGATGGCACTGTGTTATCCTCAAAGAGGGCGAAGAAGGTGTTTAGCTTCTCCGGCAGCAGGACGTCGGTGTCCACTATGTGGCTGGTTTTCCTTTTGTAATCCGTAGACCCTGCCACATACGTCTCGTTGAATTGCAACTCAACTTTGTTTCCGTACTGACATTTTGCTTGGTTGATTGCCTTATGGAGGGAATAACTACACTGTTTGTATTCATCCATATTCCCAGTCACCTTGCCATGGTTAAATGCATTCAGTTTTACGTGAAGGGTGCAATCTATCCACGGTTTCTGGTTTGGATAGGTTTAAATAGTCAAAATGGGAACAATATCCCATATATACTTCCTGATGAACTCAGTCACTGTCTCCATGTATATGTCAATGTTATTCTCAGAGGCTACCTGGAACATTTCCCAGTCCACGTGATCAAAATAATCTTGAAGCATGGATTCTAATTTGCCAGACCAGCGTTGAATAGACCTTAGCACGGGTACATCCTGTTTGAATTTCTGCTTATAGGAAGGGAGGAGCAAAATGGAGTTGTGATCTGATTTGCTGAAAGGAGGGCAGGGGAGGGCCTTGTAGGCATTTCAAAAGGGGGAGTAGCAGTGGACAAGTGTTATACCAGAGCAACAACTACAGGTAATGTGTTGATAAAACTTCAGTAGCGTTTTCCTCAAATTTGCTTTGTTAAAATCCCCAGCTACAATAAATTCGGCCTCAGGATATGTGGTTTACAGTTTGCAAAAAGTCCAGTGTTCCTTGAGTTCCATCGTGGTATCGACTTGAGGGGGAATACATTTGATTGTGAGTTATTATAGGTCGGGTGAACAAAAGGTCTTGAGTTGCTGTTGTTTTTTAATTTCACCTTTATTTAACCAGTTGACCAGTTAAGAACAAGTTCTCATTTACAACTGCGACCTGGCCAAGATAAAGCAAAGCAGTGCGACAAAAACAACAACACAGAGTTACACATGAGATATTAACACTGGATTGAAAGATGTGCAGATGAGGATGCAAGTAGAAATACTGGTGCTCAAAAGGGCAGAAAATCAAAAACAAAAATGGGGATGATGTAGTTGGGTGGGCTATTTACTGTGTACAGCTGCAGCAATCGGTAAGCTGCTCTGACAGATGATGCTTAAAGTTAGTGAGGGAGATATAATTCTCCAACTCCAGTGATTTTTGCAATTCGTTCCAGTCATTGGCAGCAGAGAACTGGAAGGAAAGGAGGCCAAAGGAGGTGTTGGCTTTGGGAACGACCAGTGAAATATACCTGCTGGAGCTTGTGATACAGGTGGGTGTTGCTATGGTGACCAGTGAACTGAGATAAGGTGGAGCTTTACATAGCAAAGACTTATAGATGACCTGGAGGCAGTGGGTTTGGCGACGAATATGTAGCGAGGACCAGCCAACGAGAGCATACAGGTCGCAGTGGTGGGTAGTCTATGGGGCTTTGGAATACAAAACGGATGGCACTGTGATAGAAGTCAAGGATCGGTAGGATAGTCAGTTTTACGCGGGTATGTTTGGCAGCGAGAGTGAAGGAGCCTTTGTTGCAAAATAGGAAGCTGAAATAGGATTCTTTGCTGCAGGAGGGACTGGTGAACTTCACAAAATAGACAGCATCATGAGGTAGGAAAATTACGTGGATATATTGAAGCAACATCTCAAGACATCAGTCAGGAAGTTCAAGCTTGGTCGCAAATGGGTCTTCCAAATACACAATGACCTCAAGCATACTTCCAAAGTTGTGGCTAAATGGCTTAAGGACAACAAAGTCAAGGTATTGGAGTGGCCATCACAAAGCCCTGACCTCAATCCCATATTAAATTTGTTGGCAGAACTGAAAAGTGTGTGCGAGCAAGGAGGCCTACAAACCTGACTCAGTTACACCAGCTCTGTCAAGAGGAATGGGGCAAAATTCACCCAACTTATTGTGGGAAGCTTGTGGAAGGCTTCCCGAAACGTTCGATCCAAGTTAAACAATTTAAAGGCAATTCAACCAAATACTAATTGATTGTATGTAAACTTCTGTCCCACTGGGAATGTGATGAAGGAAAAAAAGCTGAAATAAATCATTCTCTCTACTATTATTCTGACATTTCACACTCTTAAAATAAAGTGGTGATTTTTACAAGGATTAAATGTCAGGAATTGTGAAAAACTGTAAATGTATTTGGCTAAGGTGTATGTAAATTTCCGACTTCAACTTTATGTGTTTTTGCTGTTTGTTCTTTGTTATAGAGCCAAAAAGTTTGGAGAAGTGGTTTTGGATAGATAATGCTTCGTGTTGTTTAGAGTTTTCAAATTTTCCCAGAAGTGGTTAGATTCTATGTATTCTTGTAGTGATGCTCCTTCTTTGTCCGTAGTGTATTTCTGTATTGTTTTTGTGATTCACCATAGTGACCAGATTTTCTTGGTCTCTATGTTTAGGTCTTGGTCTCTATGTTTAGGTTTCTAAATTTCTCTCCGTCTCTCTCTCTCTCTCTATAAATCCCCTTCTAGGCCCCCCAGGACCCCCTGGTGTGGTGATAGTAGAGGAGATCACGGACACTACAGCCACCCTGTCGTGGAGTGGAGGGGTGGACAACCACAGCCCCATCAGCAGCTACAATCTCCAGGCCCGGAGCCCTTTTTCCCTGGGCTGGCAGACCCTCAGGACAGGTATGGATGCTGTCCTGTTTTAGGCCAGAGATGTTTAGCTCCATAGGGGATGTATTGGCTTGTGGAAACCGATATGGAGGCCAGAGATGTTAAGTTACATACAGGATATATTGGCTTGTGGAAACCGATATGGAGGCCAGAGATGTTAAGTTACATACAGGATATATTGGCTTGTGGAAACCGATATGGAGGCCAGAGATGTTAAGTTACATACAGGATATATTGGCTTGTGGAAACCGATATGGAGGCCAGAGATGTTAAGTTACATACAGGATATATTGGCTTGTGGAAACCGATATGGAGGCCAGAGATGTATACAGGATATATTGGCTTGTGGAAACCGATATGGAGGCCAGAGATGTTAAGTTACATACAGGATATATTGGCTTGTGGAAACCGATATCGAAGGAAATATCAACTCTAGACTTCGAATGTCCCCGACTGGAGACTAATGCTGGATGTGCATTGTTTTGTTCTTGTCCACGATGATGTATTCATTGTAACTGTAATTTCCTGTTCAGAACTTGGCTGTTGTTCAACAGAGCTTAATAAAAACAAGTCTGTGGAGCTCAAAAGGTAATTTCAGTGGTCTAAATTACATGCAGAATTATGTCAGATATTACCGGAAAATTAACCTCTATCCGTTAAGAATGGCAAAGCTCATTCCTGAGGTGGTAGTGAGAAACCACAGGATTTTTACTGAGCTGTCGCTATTTCATTGGGTTTATTTCCCCGTACCATGACAGTAATACCACATCTGTTCATGTCAGAGGATGACTGCTGACTCAGTAGGTGTAATCTGTACCGCTGCTGCTTCTGCGTTGGGAGGATAAGAATAATAGAAAAGTTTAGAGCTCCATAATGAATCATGTCCATAGATTTAGGATGATTCACAATAACTGTGGCCCAAATGACACCCTATTCCCTAGATAGAACACTACTTTTGACTAGAGCCCTATGGTGATCCCTATGGGCTCTGGTCAAATGTAGTGAATAAGGTGCCATTTGGGATGCAACCCCTTTTCATGTTGTTATTTTACATTATGCCTTGTTCATTAACATAGAACATGAGGAAAGACCATTAAGCCTTGTTCAACAACACAGACTGGGAAGAAAGGCCATTAGGTCTTGTTCAACAACACAGACTGGGAAGAAAGGCCATTAGGCCTTATTCAACAACACAGACTGGGAAGAAAGGCCATTAAGCCTTGTTCAACAACACAGACTGGGAAGAAAGACCATTAAGCCTTGTTCAACAACACAGACTGGGAAGAAAGGCCATTAAGCCTTGTTCAAAACACAGACTGGGAAGAAAGGCCATTAGGCCTTGTTCAACAACACAGACTGGGAAGAAAGGCCATTAGGCCTTGTTCAACAACACAGACTGGGAAGAAAGGCCATTAGGCCTTGTTCAACAACACAGACTGGGAAGAAAGGCCATTAGGCCTTATTCAACAACACAGACTGGGAAGAAAGGCCATTAGGCCTTGTTCAACAACACAGACTGGGAAGAAAGGCCATTAGGCCTTGTTCAACAACACAGACTGGGAAGAAAGGCCATTAGGCTTTTGGTAACAGGAGTTACTGCAATGTAAAAGGGTTGCCGTGAATTTGACAGTAACTTACAGGCAGCTCAGTGGCAAGTGAAATTCAGTATTTCATATTAAAGTATATCTACAGTATTATTATATTATATTATTAGGATTAAATTCAGTACTTCATATTACAGTATATCTACAGTATTATTATATTATTATTATTAAATTCAGGATTTCATAATACAGTACATCTACAGTATTATTATATTATATTATTAGTATTAAAGTCAGTATTTCATATTACAGCATATCTACAGTATTATTATATTATATTATTAGTATTAAAGTCAGTATTTCATATTACAGTATATCTACAGTATTATTATATTATTATTATTAAAGTCAGTATTTCATATTACAGTATATCTACAGTATATCATTATTATTAAAGTCAGAATTTCATATTACAGTATATCTACAGTATTATTATATTATATTATTATTATTAAAGTCAGTATTTCATATTACAGTATATCTACAGTATTATTATATGATTATTATTAAAGTCAGTATTTCATATTACAGTATATCTACAGTATATCATTATTATTAAAGTCAGAATTTCATATTGCAGTATATCTTCAGTATTATTATATTATATTATTAGTATTAATGTCAGTATTTCATATTGCAGTATATCTACAGTATCATTATATTATATTATTAGTATTAATGTCAGTATTTCATATTGCAGTATATCTACAGTATTATTATATTATATTATTATTATTAAATTCAGTATTTCATATTACAGTATATCTACAGTATTATTATATTAATATTATTTTTATTAAATTCAGTATTTCATATTTCAGTATAACTACAGTATTCTTATATTAATATTATATTTATATTAATATTATTATTATTATGTTATCAAAGCACACATCACTTAGTACAATACCCTAAAATTGACTGTATCATACTGTACAAAATTAAAAGCTACCATAATTGGAGTGAATGTTTGACTGAATGAATGGATGGATGAATGAAATTCATTGAGGGGATGGGTTTGTATTTTATAGTATTTTACTGTATTTACAAGGGATTGGTGAAAGCATGTTGGCTGCTAGGTAAAGTATTTCCACATTACAGCATATTAATGAATATTTGGTGTTTCATATGACTTACACTTCTAGAGCCAAAGGCTTCCAAACTGGTGACTACATGGAAAAACAGACCAAAAGAACATGGCAACATGCTCAACCATTTAAGGGTGATGACTTCCTGCCACTCGAATTTGTCCCCTATAGATTTTAAATGGATGAGGCACTGTAACCTCATAAGGAGTTTAATTGGTACAGCATTCTCACTAAAGGGTGCAACAAATATAGCCTCTTACAAGACACGCCTCAAAATAAATGAATGAGCCAGAAACATCAACACCATGCACCCACTAGCAGTCAATCGGTTATTGGACCACCAGAAATACAATATGGCACTGTATTCTGTGGGGTTGAATTACACTACCATTCGAAATACAGCTATTCTTTCCAAGCCAACAACATTTTCCCACAATGCACCATCTTTTAAAGTAAAACGTTTCAGATGATTTTACTGTTGATGATACCCCAAATGACAGTATAAACGACAGTTTTCCATTATGGTGTGTTTGTATCTGGTTGATGAGACGGAGCTAGTTATACACAGTGATGTGTATAATATGAACATTGACAAACTGGATTCAAGGCTTGCTACTCAGAATAGGCTCTATGCATTACACCGCATTCAATGTTCTAATTTACATCCTACCGGGTTGATGACTTCCGGAGCGATTTCTGCTTTTGTTTTTATCATTAGTTTGCTAGCTATCTAACTTTCGTCAATGCATTTCTAGCTGAAATAGTTCGCAATGACTACGTTTAAATTACAGCCCCGTGAAGGAGGTGCTAATGAACATTGTTCAGTGCCTCTGTGTTCAGTTTATTCTAAATGTCATGGTATTGTGAGCTATCATAGTATCCCGTTCAACGTAGAGCACAGTAAAAGGTGGTTGGTGGCTGTACGTCGTGACAACTTTACTGTCACCAAACACGCAAAGGTGTGTAGTACACATTTCGTCGAGAGTGACTTAGTTGAGGGAAAAATTGGGGGGTGACAATACCTGAAAAATGGTGTTGTTCCTACAGTCTTCGCGTGGAACTAGCACATTCAAAAGAGACCTGGTGTTTGGGAAAGAAGACTGAAACCTCCTGCTTCGACTGAGGAGGATGAGGAACAAGGTGCGCTGCCTATGGACCATGTCGTCTCTGATCCGGTCCAGACACATGATTACTGTGCCGTCTCTGATCTGGTCCAGACATGATTACTGTACCGTCTCTGATCCGGTCCAGACACATGATTACTGTGCAGTCTCTGATCCGGTCCAGACACATGATTACTGTACCGTCTCTGATCCGGTCCAGACACATGATTACTGTGCCGTCTCTGATCCGGTCCAGACACATGATTACTGTGCAGTCTCTGACCCCGCAGCCCTGGAAATGGCAAACCATAAGCACGTAAGAGAAATTGAGGAGCTTCAATCCAAGCTGGAGAAACTGACCGCCCAACACGGCTTTGGTCTACAGCGATTTACTGGTTCTGACGAGGATATACATTTTTACACAAGGTACAGTAATCATTCATGACTTTATTGTCCCCATGGGGAAATTTTGTTTCAGCGTCATGTACACATTTAAAGTGGCATTTAAATACAAAACAAAATTGACAATACAACCTTCATAACAGTTACATACCAATAAAACATTTTTAATAAACAGACTAGCCTGGTGGCCTTACTGACTCGATAGGAACATTAGTGTCTAGTGACTGTCTAGTTGTCTTTCCTGCTGAGGGGTGCCCTATACCATATTTATTATTATCAAGTATTACTATTGTTTATTTACTATTAATTATTATCCCAAAGTCCATCTTACATTGAAGAACATGTTCACTGTTATTTAAATTAAACACTGAAGTGATAGATGTGCAGAAGATGAGTGTGCAAGTAGCGGTACTGGGGTGCAAAGGAGCTAAATAAATAACAATATGGTGATGAGGCATGTCATGACGTTGCCCTCTTTGGGTACAGCAAGCCCCACCCCCCTCTCCCTGTCTCCTACACCCAGGCTGCTGTGGTCAGAGAGAGGTCGTAAATTCCTGGAGGAGATTATCTCCTCATGGCCACAGTATAGAGACAGAGTGAATTTTCATAGAGAACAAAGGAATTTCTTCCACCTCACAGAACTGGAGAACCAAACTAAATTTATGTTCTGGAGAAGGTATAAAAGATCGGTGAAGAATCCAGCTACGAACTGGTCCGTTTGGTACAATTTTGTGCAACTCATGGGAGACAGAGGGACCCCGTTCCCAGACAGGTTAACTAAATCAGAGGACCGCCCATGAGCACAGTTAGGACCTGGCGTCATGAGAAAGCTTTTTCTGCTCTCCCGAATAAAACCCCCACTTTGAAAATTTCTCAACAGACCATGTTGCTCTCAATTACGTTGGTTGCAGACCAGCTTACCTCGATAGCGAGAGGAACAAGGTTTGAGACCAGACTGCTGAATCTTTTAACCATCCCACATGGTTAAACTCTTAGACTATCGATACCGACAGAATAAGAACAAGTCTTTGATATTAATTACTAGTCTGCCGACAACCACCGAAACATCTATTCTATAACGACATGAATGAATGTCACTCTGAACTCCCCATTCTAAGGGAGAGAGAGAGGACGGACAGACTCTCCAACAGAAACAAACTTTTCAACAGAGACCTGACGACACACTGAGCGTAAATATATATTGTGGAAGGACCACCAGAGGGCAGGCTGGGCTCACGGATAGTAGCCCAACAAGGCATGGGAGACAAGGTAACCAGAGGCAATTAAGCACAGCTGACGGTACTAATGACATACTCTCCTTCCCCTATAAGAGAGAGAATGGAACCAGCAGAGAAGGAAGGGGAAAACTATCTCTGGAAGATGGCCACCGAGAGAGAGGAGCTATCCAGGAAGAACCACTAAGACGGTGACAATCTCGTGACTTTTGTTGTAGTTCAAAGATAATCCTATTGTGTTCCTGTTTCATCTGGAGAAGATGTATGTTTTTCCTTGGAAGATTTTCATTGATTATGTTGGAGTGTTTGTGTTGACCAAATGCCCTCAATAGAGAACTGTGTTCAATCAAGAAAACCTACTCCTGACTCGTTTATTCCACCTTCCCGCTTTAGAGTGACGCCCAATTACTTGGTCCGCTCACAATATATTGATTGCAATTATTCCCGAATGAGTGAGCGTTCATGTGCAAAGGATTAGCATTTCGTTTGTTATAATTTTCAACTGTGTGTTGTCTTATCTCAGTCGACCCCTACTTCCCTTTTGTACACCAAGCCACGATGCCGGTTTATCCCACTAGGGAAACTCCGTTATCATTTCCTTGTAACTATCTACTGTTTGTGTGAATTTGCATTTCTGTGAATAACTTAGTTAGTAAATAAATGATTTTAAGACAATTGATGTATGGATGACTCATAGTGAAGACTGGGTTCGTGTAGAAAACCAACAATTTAAGACGTTTGAAATTAGACTTTATTTTTTTTATTTCACCTTTATTTAACCAGGTAGGCAAGTTGAGAACAAGTTCTCATTTACAATTGCGACCTGGCCAAGATAAAGCAAAGCAGTTCGAGACACACAACGACAAAGAGTTACACATGGAGTAAAACAAACACAGTCAATAATACAGTATAAACAAGTCTATATACGATGTGAGCAAATGAGGTGAGATAAGGGGGGTAAAGGCAAAAAAAAGGCCATGGTGGCAAAGTAAATACAATATAGCAAGTAAAACACTGGAATGGTAGATTTGCAGTGGAAGAATGTGCAAAGTAGAAATAAAAATAATGGGTTGCAAAGGAGCAAAACAAATAAATAAAATAAATACAGTAGGGAAAGAGGTAGTTGTTTGGGCTAAATTATAGGTGGGCTACGTACAGGTGCAGTAATCTGTGAGCTGCTCTGACAGTTGGTGCTTAAAGCTAGTGAGGGAGATAAGTGTTTCCAGTTTCAGAGATTTTTGTAGTTCGTTCCAGTCATTGGCAGCAGAGAACTAGAAGGAGAGGCGGCCAAAGGAAGGATTGGTTTTGGGGGTGACCAGAGAGCTATACCTGCTGGAGCGCGTGCTACAGGTGGGTGATGCTATGGTGACCAGCGAGGAGGGATAAGGGGGGACTTTACCTAGCAGGGTCTTGTAGATGACATGTAGCCAGTGGGTTTGGCGACGAGTATGAAGCGAGGGCCAGCCAACGAGAGCGTACAGGTCGCAATGGTGGGTAGTATATGGGGCTTTGGTGACAAAACGGATTGCACTGTGATAGACTGCATCCAATTTGTTGAGTAGGGTATTGGAGGCTATTTTGTAAATGACATCGCCGAAGTCGAGGATTGGTAGGATGGTCAGTTTTACAAGGGTATGTTTGGCAGCATGAGTGAAGGATGCTTTGTTGCGAAATAGGAAGCCAATTCTAGATTTAACTTTGGATTGGAGATGTTTGATGTGGGTCTGGAAGGAGAGTTTACAGTCTAACCAGACACCTAGGTATTTGTAGTTGTCAACGTATTGTAAGTCAGAGCCGTCCAGAGTAGTGATGTTGGACAGGCGGGCAGGTGCAGGCAGCGATCGGTTGAAGAGCATGCATTTAGTTTTACTTGTATTTAAGAGCAATTGGAGGCCACGGAAGGAGAGTTGTATGGCATTGAAGCTTGCCTTGACTAACGTGAGGTAAAGAAGAATTCATTAAACAGAAGACTATTGATCAGATATGAAAATATCTGAAAAGTAATATTAGGAAAATTATAACTTTGTAATCGGAATATTTTCCTTGTTGCCCCGACTTTCTAGTTAATTACAGTTGTATGATTAATCCGTTTAATCGCGTAATGCTAATTACAGTGAATCTTTGATGAAAAACTAAAAGTCTTCAGTTAAGGATAGTAAAGACATGACAGGTAGATTGGATGGGTTATTTATTAATAATAATTACTTAAAAATTATACAATGTGATTTTCTGGATTTTTGTTTTAGATTCCGTCTCTCACAGTTGAAGTGTACCTATGATAAAAATTACAGAACTCTACATGCTTTGTAAGTAGGAAAACCTGCAAAATCGTCAGTGTATCAAATACTTGTTCTCCCCACTGTACATCTTGAACCCCTTTTCATTCTTGCGAGTCTCGGAGGCTGATTTAACAATTCGATGTACATCATTAATATTAATTTGAGGCAAGTCCTGAAGACACCTAGTAAAAAACTGTGACATAGTGGTAGTAACGTTATATCGTCGATAACAACGAGACTGACTTCCGTTCTATAGTATGCGACACTGGAAATTTCCACGCCGGTAGGAGGTGTGTTTAGAATATTAGATGATGGAATGTGCATAAGGGGTATTGTCCAACCCAGCCAATTATGCCTTGGAATATTTGTCACTCCACAGTGATCTAAACATATGAGGAATGGTAGAGGCAGCCTGGTGGTGAATATGGGGTATGGTAGAGGCAGTCTGGTGGTGAATATGAGGAATGGTAGAGGCAGTCTGGTGGTGAATATGAGGAATGGTAGAGGCAGTCTGGTGGTGAATATGAGGATTGGTAGAGGCAGTCTGGTAGTGAATTTGGAGAATGGTACAGGCAGAAGGCATAGACAGGCTAGTGGTGAATATGGGGAATGGTAGAGGCAGAAGGCATAGTCAGGCTGGTGGTATTCTCTTTATAATGCATTTTTTCTGACAATAACTCTCTTCCTAATGGGCCCTGGTCAAGAACCCTATTCCCCATGGGGCCTTTTCAAGAACCCTATTCCTCATGGGCCCTGGTCAAGAACCCTATTCGTCATGGTTCCTGGTCAAGAACCATATTCCTCATGGGCCCTGGTCAAGAACCCTATTCCTCATGGGCCCTGGTCAAGAACCCTATTCCTTTTGGGCCCTGGTCAAGAACCAAATTCCCCATGGGCCCTGGTCAAGAAACCTATTCCTCATGGGCCCTGATCAAGAACCCTATTCCTCATGGGCCTTGGTCAAGAACCCTATTCCTCATGGGCCTTAGTCAAGAACCCTATTCCTTATGGGCACTGGTTAATAACCCTATTCCTTATGTGCCCTGGTCAAGAACCCTAATCCTTATGGGCCCTGGTCAAGAACCCTATTTCTCATGGGCCCTGGTCAAGAACCCTATTCCTTATGGGCCCAGGTCAAGAACCATATTCCTTATGGGCACTGGTCACGAAACCTATTCCTTATGGGCCCTGGTCAAGAACCCTATTCCTTATGGGCCCTGGTCAAGAACCCTATTCCTCATGGGCCATGGTCAAGAACTCTATTCCTCATGGGCCATGGTCAAGAACTCTATTCCTCATGGGCCCTGGTCAAGAACCCTATTCCTCTGGGCCCTGGTCAAGAACCCTATTCCATCTGGGCCCTGGTCAAGAACACTATTCCTTATGTGCCCTGGTCAAGAACCCTATTCCTTATGGGCCCTGGTCAAGAACCCTATTCCTCATGGGCCCTGGTCAAGAACCCTATTCCTCTGGGCCCTGGTCAATAACCCTATTCCTTCAGGGCCCTGGTCAAGAACCCTATTCCTTCTGGGCCCTGGTCAAGAACCCTATTCCTTATGGGCCCTGGTCAAGAACCGTATTCCTTCTGGGCCCTGGTCAAGAACCCTATTCCTTATGGGCCCTGGTCTAGAACCCTATTCCTTATGGGCCCTGGTCAAGAACCCGATTCCTCATGGGCCCTGGTCAAGAACCATATTCCCCATGGGCCCTGGTCAAGAACCCTATTCCTCATGGGCCCTGATCAAGAACCCTATTCCTCATGGGCCCTGGTCAAGAACCCTATTCCTTTTGGGCCCTGGTCAAGTACCCTAATCCTTATGGGCCCTGGTCAAGAACCCTATTTCTCATGGGCCCTGGTCAAGAACACTATTCCTTATGGGCGCTGGTCAAGAACCCTATTCCTTCTGGGCCCTGGTCAAGAACCCTATTCCTTATGGGCCATGGTCAAGAACTCTATTCCTCATGGGCCATGGTCAAGAACTCTATTCCTCATGGGCCCTGGTGAAGAACCCTATTCCTCTGGGCCCTGGTCAAGAACCCTATTCCTCATGGGCCCTGGTCAAGAACCCTATTCCTCTGGGCCCTGGTCAAGAACCCTATTCCTTCTGGGCCCTGGTCAAGAACCCTATTCCTTCTGGGCCCTGGTCAAGAACCCTATTCCTTCTGGGCCCTGGTCAAAAGAAGTGCTTTATAACTGGAATTGGGCCATTTGGGACGAATCCATCTACTTTTTTTTAGCCAACTGTTCACTTACTTGCCCTATGGATAATTGGTTTAACCTTGACAAGCTGGGTTTGTGGCTAGCCAGCCGGCATTGGCTATCCCAGCCAGCCAGTCCTGTCCTGTCATATTTATCTTTACAATATTAGAAAGTCAGCCATAATAAGGAATCAGAGAGTACGATACAATATAACTGTAGTGGATCATCAGAGCGTATAGTGATCAGTTCAACTGCAGAGTCAATGTATCTGCATTGTGGCAAGATTACATCATACCATTCCATGAGTGTATTTCAATAACAGAGTTATGATTTGAATATACAATATTTTCCCTACTGCAATGCTGCGGTGTCAACATGTCCTGTTTAATTCTGAGCCAACATCTCTGTTCTCCACTGATGTATTTCGACTGTTCTGGCCCTGTTTATCATGCAGTTCTGGTCGTGAATGTCTCTCTATCTCCCCTCTCCCTCCGTCCTCTCCAGACCCAGAGCCAGTGACAGGGGACATGGAGTCAGCCATGGCTGTGGACCTGAACCCCTGGGTGGACTATGAATTCAGGGTGGTGGCCAGCAACGCTATCGGGACAGGAGACCCCAGTGCCCCATCCAGAAGGGTCCGTACTAAAGAAGCAGGTAACTTTAGTGTGTGTGTGTGTGTGTGTGTGTGTGTGAAACTGTGCCACCAACACCACCTCTGTGGGTCCCTCATGATGGAATATAGCTCCCCTTCAGGTGTTGGAGGTCTTGGTTGGGGTGTGGGCCTAGCAGGTATTGGTCTGGGTTGGGGTGTGGGCCTAGCAGGTATTGGTCTGGGTTGGGGTGTGGGTCTAGGTGTTGGAGGTCTGGGTTGGGGTGTGGGTCTAGGTGGTGGAGGTCTGTGTTTGGGTGTGGGCCTAGCAGGTATTGGTCTGGGTTGGGGTGTGGGCCTAGCAGGTGGAGGTCTGGGTTGGGGTGTGGGTCTAGCAGGTATTGGTCTGGGTTGGGGTGTGGGCCTAGCAGGTGGTGGTCTGGGTTGGGGTGTGGGTCTAGCAGGTATTTGTCTGGGTTGGGGTGTGGGTCTAGGTGTTGGAGGTCTGGGTTGGGGTGTGGGTCTAGGTGGTGGAGGTCTGGGTTGGGGTGTGGGCCTAGCAGGTATTGGTCTGGGTTGGGGTGTGGGTCTAGCAGGTGGAGGTCTGGGTTTGAGTGTGGGTCTAGCAGGTATTGGTCTGGGTTGGGGTGTGGGTCTAGCAGGTATTGGTCTGGGTTGGGGTGTGGGTCTAGGTGGTGGAGGTCTGGGTTGGGGTGTGGGCCTAACAGGTGGAGGTCTGGGTTGGGGTATGGGTCTAGCAGGTGGAGGTCTGGTTGGCATGTGGGTCTAGCAGGTGGAGGTCTGATTGGGGTGTGGGCCTAGCAGGTGGAGGTCTGGGTTGGGGTGTGGGCCTAGCAGGTGGAGGTCTGGTTGGGGTGTGGGTCCAGCTGGGTGAGAACATACAGTATGTAACTGACTACAGAGTCAGTTACATACAGTATGTATGTATGAACATACAGTATGTAACTGACTACAGTTCAATCCAAAAATAATTTCTCTCACTAAGCGAAAGCATCACGTTTAACTGACATGTTTTTCTTACTCAACTAGCAAAACAAAAGAACCCGTCTCGGCAGTATACTATTTCTAAAATAGAAATATACAAAGCATTCATGAATTCAGTATCTCCTGTTAAAAACGCAATGCAGATAAAGCAGCTGGTAAAATAGACTATTTACACCAGTCAACTTTGCTACGGCATTTCTAAGTGCGTCCCAAATGGCACCCTATTCCCTCTGTAGTGCACTACTTTAGACCAGGGCCCATAGGGTTCCATTTGGGATATAGACTGTTTCTGTTCCTAACTGTGCGTATGTATGTAATCCAAACCAGGGATTGTTTTCCAGAAATATAATATATTAACCTGGCCATGGCTGAGGTGCTGAGGCTCTGAGTGGCTGAGGTGCTGAGGCTCTGAGTGGCTGAGGCTATGAGACTCTGAGAGGCTGAGGTGCTGAGGCTCTGAGTGGCTGAGGCTATAAGACTCTGAGTTGCTGAGGCTCTGAGACTCTGAGAGGCTGAGTCGCTGAGGCTCGGAGAGGCTGAGTGGCTGAGGCTCTGAGTGGCTGAGGTGCTGAGGCTCTGAGAGGCTGAGGTGCTGAGGCTCTGAGTGGCTGAGGCTCTGAGAGGCTGAGAGGCTGAGGCTCTGAGACTCTGAGAGGCTGAGTCGCTGAGGCTCGGAGAGGCTGAGTGGCTGAGGCTCTGAGTGGCTGAGGTGCTGAGGCTCTGAGAGGCTGAGGTGCTGAGGCTCTGAGTGGCTGAGGCTCTGAGAGGCTGAGAGGCTGAGGCTCTGAGACTCTGAGAGGCTGAGTCGCTGAGGCTCGGAGAGGCTGAGTGGCTGAGGCTCGGAGAGGCTGAGTGGCTGAGGCTCTGAGAGGCTCTGAGTGGCTGAGGCTATAAGACTCTGAGTTGCTGAGGCTCTGAGACTCTGAGAGGCTGAGTGGTTGAGGCTCGGAGAGGCTCAGTGGCTGAGTGGCTGAGACTCTGGGGCTCTGAGACTCTGAGTGGCTGAGACTCTGTGGCTGAGGCTCTGAGTGGCTGAGGCTCTGAGTGGCTGAGGCTCTGAGTGGCTGAGGCTCTGAGTGGCTGAGACTCTGAGTGGCTGAGACTCTGAGTGGCCCAGTGGCTCAGGCTCTGAGTGGCTGAGGCTCTGAGAGGTTGAGGCTCTGTGGCTCTGAGACTCTGTGGTTCTGAGGCTATGTGTCTCTGTGTCTCTGAGACTGTGTCTCTGAGGCTCTGTGGCTCTGTGGCTCTGGGGCTCTCTCTCTCTGTGGCTATGAGGCTCTGAGGCTCTGTTTCTCTATGTCTCTGTCTCTGTGTCTCTGCCTTGCATCTGCTTATTTAACAAACTCCTCAACCAATTAAAGCAGCTGCTCACATGCCCAAGATCACCATGCGCAATACCAAGTGTCTGCTGGAGTGGAGTAAAGCTTGCCGACATTGGACTAGGGAGCAGTGGAAATGCGTTCTCTGGAGTGATTAATCACTACTCTTCACCATCTGGTAGTCCGACGGACAAATCTGGGTTTGGCGGATGCCAGGAGAACGCTACCTGCCCCAATGCATAGTCCCAACTGTAAAGTTTGGTGGATGAGGAATGATGGTCTTGGCCTGTTTTTCATGGTTTGGGCTAGGCCCCTTAGTTCCACTAAAAGGACATGTTTTTATGTTTAATTAAACCGTTTGTAGGGGGTGAATCAGCTTTAATATTGCAGCTAGATTGTAGCTTTCATCGATGTAATTGTCTACATCATCTCCAATCACCCAACATCAGTATCAGTCTCAGTAATACTCTTGTGGCTGAATGTAATGAAATCAAATCCAATCGAATCAAATGTTATTTGTCACTTGCGCCGAATGCAAGTCGTGGCCAAAAGTCTTGAGAATTACACAAAAATGAATTTCCACAACGTTTGCTGCTTCAGTGTCTTTAGATATTTTTGTCAGATGTTACTATGGAAGACTGAAGTATAATTACAAGCATTTCATAAGTGTCAAAGGCTTTTATTGACAATTATATGAAGTTGATGCAGAGTCAATATTTGCATTGTTGACCCTTCTTTTTCAAGACCTCTGCAATCCGCCCTAGCACGCTGTCAATTAACTTCTGGGCCACATCCTGACTAATGGCAGCCCATTCTTGCATAATCAATGCTTGGAGTTTGTCAGAATTTGTGGGTTTTTGTTTTTCCATGCGCCTCTTGAGGATTGACCACAAGTTCTCAATGGGATTAAGGTCTGGGGAGTTTCCTGGCCATAGACCCAAAATATCAATGTTTTGTTCCCCGAGCCACTTAGTTATCACTTTTGCCTTATGGGAAGGTGCTCCATCATGCTGGAAATGGCATTGTTTGTCACCAGACTGTTCCTGGATTGTTGGGAGAAGTTGCTCTCGGAGGATGTGTTGGTACCATTCTATTTATGGCTGTGTTCTTAGGCAACATTGTGAGTGAGCCCACTCCCTTGGCTGAGAAGCAACCCCACACATGAATGGTCACAGGATGCTTTACTGTTGGCATGACACAGGACTGATGGTAGCGCTCACCTTGTCTTCTCCAGACAAGCTTTTTTCCCCAAATAATCAGGAATGGGTTTCATCAGAGAAAATTACTTTACCCCAGTCCTCAGCAGTCCAATCCCTGTACCTTTTGCAGAACATGAGTCTGTCCCTGATGTTTTTCCTGGAGAGAGGTGGCTTCTTTGCTGCCCTTCTTGACACCAGGCCATCCTCCAAAATGGCCTGGAGTATATGCAAATTGCCATCATACAAACTGAGGCAGCAGACTGTGAAAATTAATATTTGTGTAATTCTCAAAACTTTTGGCCACGACTGTATACCTTACAGTGAAATGCTGACTGACAAGCCCTTTACCAATAATGCATTTTTAAGAAAAATCAGTTTTAAGAAAATCTTTATTAAAATAAACTGAAGTAAAAAACAAATTAATAAAAAAGCAACAATAAAATAACAGTAGCGAGGCTATATACAGGGGGTACCGGTACAGAGTCAGTGTGGAGGTTATATACAGGGGGTACCGGTACAGAGTCAGTGTGGAGGTTATATACAGGGGGTACCGGTACAGAGTCAATGTGGAGGCTATATACAGGGGGTACCGGTACAGAGTCAATGTGGAGGCTATATACAGGGGGTACCGGTACAGAGTCAATGTGGAGGCTATATACAGGGGGTACCGGTACAGAGTCAATGTGGAGGCTATATACAGGGGGTACCGGTACAGAGTCAATGTGGAGGCTATATACAGGGGGTACCGGTACAGAGTCAATGTGGAGGCTATATACAGGGGGTACCAGTACAGAGTCAATGTGGAGGCTATATGCAGGGGGTACCGGTACAGAGTCAATGTGGAGGCTATATACAGGGGGTACCGGTACAGAGTCAGTGTGGAGGTTATATACAGGGGGTACCGGTACAGAGTCAATGTGGAGGCTATATACAGGGGGTACCGGTACAGAGTCAATGTGGAGGCTATATACAGGGGGTACCGGTACAGAGTCAGTGTGGAGGTTATATACAGGGGGTACCGGTACAGAGTCAATGTGGAGGCTATATACAGGGGGTACCGGTACAGAGTCAATGTGGAGGCTATATACAGGGGGTACCAGTACAGAGTCAGTGTGGAGGCTATATACAGGGGGTACCAGTACAGAGTCAATATGGAGGCTATATACAGGGGGTACCGGTACAGAGTCAATGTGGAGGCTATATGCAGGGGGTACCGGTACAGAGTCAATGTGGAGGCTATATGCAGGGGGTACCGGTACAGAGTCAATGTGGAGGCTATATGCAGGGGGTACCGGTACAGAGTCAATGTGGAGGCTATATGCAGGGGGTACCGGTACAGAGTCAATGTGGAGGCTATATGCAGGGGGTACCGGTACAGAGTCAATGTGGAGGCTATATGCAGGGGGTACCGGTACAGAGTCAATGTGGAGGCTATATACAGGGGGTACCGGTACAGAGTCAATGTGGAGGCTATATGCAGGGGGTACCGGTACAGAGTCAATGTGGAGGCTATATGCAGGGGGTACCGGTACAGAGTCAATGTGGAGGCTATATGCAGGGGGTACCGGTACAGAGTCAATGTGGAGGCTATATACAGGGGGTACCGGTACAGAGTCAATGTGGAGGCTATATACAGGGGGTACCGGTACAGAGTCAATGTGGAGGCTATATACAGGGGGTACCGGTACAGAGTCAATGTAGAGGCTATATACAGGGGGTACCGGTACAGAGTCAATGTAGAGGCTATATACAGGGGGTACCGGTACAGAGTCAATGTGGAGGATATATACAGGGGGTACCGGTACAGAGTCAATGTGGAGGCTATATACAGGGGGTACCGGTACAGAGTCAATGTGGAGGATATATACAGGGGGTACCGGTACAGAGTCAATGTGGAGGCTATATACAGGGGGTACCGGTACAGAGTCAATGTGGAGGATATATACAGGGGGTACCGGTACAGAGTCAATGTGGAGGCTATATACAGGGGGTACCGGTACAGAGTCAAGGCTATATGCAGGGGGTACCGGTACAGAGTCAATGTAGAGGCTATATACAGGGGGTACCGGTACAGAGTCAATGTGGAGGATATATACAGGGGGTACCGGTACAGAGTCAATGTGGAGGCTATATACAGGGGGTACCGGTACAGAGTCAAGGCTATATGCAGGGGGTACCGGTACAGAGTCAATGTAGAGGCTATATACAGGGGGTACCGGTACAGAGTCAATGTGGAGGCTATATACAGGGGGTACCGGTACAGAGTCAATGTGGAGGCTAAATCCAGGGGGTACCGGTACAGAGTCAATGTGGAGGCTATATACAGGGGGTACCGGTACAGAGTCAATGTGGAGGCTATATACAGGGTATTACGGTACAGAGTCAATGTGGAGGCTATATACAGGGGGTACCGGTACAGAGTCAATGTGGAGGCTATATACAGGGTATTACGGTACAGAGTCAATGTGGAGGCTATATACAGGGGGTACCGGTACAGAGTCAATGTGGAGGCTATATACAGGGTATTACGGTACAGAGTCAATGTGGAGGCTATATACAGGGGGTACCGGTACAGAGTCAATGTGGAGGCTATATACAGGGTATTACGGTACAGAGTCAATGTGGAGGCTATATACAGGGGGTACCGGTACAGAGTCAATGTGGAGGCTATATACAGGGGGTACCGGTACAGAGTCAATGTGGAGGCTATATACAGGGGGTACCGGTACAGAGTCAATGTGGAGGCTATATACAGGGTATTACGGTACAGAGTCAATGTGGAGGCTATATACAGGGGGTACCGGTACAGAGTCAATGTGGAGGCTATATACAGGGTATTACGGTACAGAGTCAATATGGAGGTTATATGCAGGGGGTACCGGTACAGAGTCAATGTGGAGGCTATATACAGGGGGTACCGGTACAGAGTCAATGTGGAGGCTTTATGCAGGGGGTACCAGTACAGAGTCAATGTGGAGGTTATATGCAGGGGGTACTGGTACAGAGTCAATGTGGAGGCTATATACAGGGGGTAACGGTACAGAGTCAATGTGGAGGCTATATACAGGGGGTACCGGTACAGAGTCAATGTGGAGGCTATATACAGGGGGTACCAGTACAGAGTCAATGTGGAGGTTATATGCAGGGGGTACCGGTACAGAGTCAATGTGGAGGCTATATACAGGGGGTACCGGTACAGAGTCAATGTGGAGGCTATATACAGGGGGTACCGGTACAGAGTCAATGTGGAGGCTATATACAGGGGGTACCAGTACAGAGTCAATGTGGAGGCTATATACAGGGGGTACCGGTACAGAGTCAATGTGGAGGCTATATACAGGGGGTACCGGTACAGAGTCAATGTGGAGGCTATATACAGGGGGTACCGGTACAGAGTCAATGTGGAGGCTATATACAGGGGGTACCGGTACAGAGTCAATGTGGAGGCTATATACAGGGGATACTGGTACAGAGTCAATGTGGAGGCTATATACAGGGGATACTGGTGCAGAGTTAATGTGGAGGCTATATACAGGGGATACCGGTACAGAGTCAATGTGGAGGCTATATACAGGGGGTACCGGTACAGAGTCAATGTGGAGGCTATATACAGGGGGTACCGGTACAGAGTCAATGTGGAGGCTATATACAGGGAGTACCAGTACAGAGTCAATGTGGAGGCTATATACAGGGGGTACCGGTACAGAGTCAATGTGGAGGCTATATACAGGGAGTACCAGTACAGAGTCAATTTGGAGGCTATATACAGGGGGTACCGGTACAGAGTCAATGTGGAGGCTATATACAGGGGGTACCGGTACAGAGTCAATGTGGAGGCTATATACAGGGGGTACCGGTACAGAGTCAATGTGGAGGCTATATACAGGGGGTACCGGTACAGAGTCAATGTGGAGGCTATATACAGGGAGTACCAGTACAGAGTCAATTTGGAGGCTATATGCAGGGGGTACCGGTACAGAGTCAATGTGGAGGCTATATACAAGGGGAACCAGTACAGAGTCAATGTGGAGGCTATATACAGGGGGTACCGTTACAGAGTCAATGTGGAGGCTATATACAGGGAGTACCAGTACAGAGTCAATTTGGAGGCTATATACAGGGGGTACCGGTACAGAGTCAATGTGGAGGCTATATACAAGGGGAACCAGTACAGAGTCAATGTGGAGGCTATATACAGGGGGTACCGGTACAGAGTCAATGTGCGGGGCACCGGTTAGTCGAGGTAAATGAGGTAATATGTACCTGTAGGTAGAGGTAAAGTGACTATACATAGATAAATAGAGAGTAGCATCAGCGTAAAAAGGTGGTGGGTGACATTGGGTTAGCTGTTGATTAGCTGTTGAGGAGTCTTATGTCTTGGGGGTAGAAGCTGTTTAGAAGCCTCTTGGACCCAGACTTGGCACTCCGGTACCGGTAGCAGAGAGAACAGTCTATGGGGTCTTTGACAATTTTTAGGCCCTTCCTCTGACACCACCTGGTATAGAGGTCCTGGCAGGATGCTTACCCTAGTGATGAACTGGGCTATACGCACTACCTAGTAGTGTCTTGCGCTCAGAGGCCAAGCAGTTGCCATACGAGGCAGTGATGCAACCAGTCAGGATGCCCTCCCTGCAGCAATGTTCCAACATCTAGTGGAAAGCCTTACCAGAAGAGTGGAGGCTGTTATAGCAGTAAAGGGGGGACCAACTCCATATTAATACCTATGGTTTTGGAATGAGATGTTGGATGAGGGGGTGTCCATGAGATGTTGGATGAGGAGGTGTCTTTGAGATGTTGGATGAGGAGGTGTCCATGAGATGTTGGATGAGGATGTGTCCATGAGATGTTGGATGAGGAGGTGTCCATGAGATGTTGGATGAGGAGGTGTCCATGAGATGTTGGATGAGGAGGTGTCCATGAAATGTTGGATGAGGAGGTGTCCATGAGAAGGTTGGATGAGGAGGTGTCCATGAGATGTTGGATGAGGAGGTGTCCATGAGATGTTGGATGAGGAGGTGTCTATGAGAAGGTTGGATGAGGTGTCCATGAGATGTTGGATGAGGAGGTGTCCACCCACTGTATATTATGAATAGTGATTATTTATAAATAAAAAGTATTCTAAATGGCATATACTGGTATAACTCTACTTTTACGATTCTGTTTGGGTTTCTTGGGACAAGAGCTATGGGTCATCGATACTGTAGTGGTATTGAAGCTTGTATTTTCCACATTTCAACTGGTCTTGAGTCTCTTCAAATGAGTATAGCTATGGGTTGAGCAGAGTTGAACTGACTTGGTAAATAACAGTCAACTAGGGTCTGGCAGGAGATATGACGTGTGATGGCTGGTGTTGTTTTCTTGTGTCCAAAACTTCCAGTCCCCTCGGTGGCCCCAGCTAACGTCAGTGGAGGGAACGGCCGCAGGCATGAACTGGTTACCTCCTGGGAGGTAAGGGCCTTTTTTAACCTCTAATCCTCAACAACACTGCCCTCGCTAGCTCAGATACACTCACACCCACTCACTCACTCTCACACACACAGATACACACACTCACTCACTCTCTCACACACTAACCCTAGTCCTCTTAACCCCACTCCATAAAACAGAACTCTCCTATTTCAGGCGCTTAGTGTCGTGACTTTCATTAATCTGATGACTGTTATTTATTTATTCCACTAACTATGTTTAATTGTTACCCGATTCAATTAATCACATAACAATTAACTCATTAGGAATTTGGGGCACCATGGAAGAAGTTGTTAACGAGTTACTATCTCCCAAATTAAACTCAAGAATTTATACAATTGATATATATATACAGATATACTACATACAGTTGAAGTCGGAAGTTTACATACACGTTAGCCAAAGACATTGAAACTCAGTTTTTCACAATTCCTGGCATATAATCCTAGTAACAATTCCCTGTCTTAGGTCGGTTAGGATCACCACTTTATTTTAAGAATATGAAATGTCAGAATAATAGAAGAGAGAATGATTTATTTCAGCCTTAATTTCTTTCATACCATTCCCAGTGGGTCAGAAGTTTACATACACTCAATTAGTATTTGGTATCATTGCATTTAAACTGTTTAACTTAGGTCAAACGTTTTGGGTTGCCTTCCACAAGCGTCCCACAATAAGTTGGGTGAATTTTGTCCCATTCCTCCTGACAGAGCTGGTGTAACTGAGTCAGGTTTGTAGGCCTCCTGACAGAGCTGGTGTAACTGAGTCAGGTTTGGAGGCCTCCTGACAGAGCTGGTGTAACTGAGTCAGGTTTGTAGGCCTCCTGACAGAGCTGGTGTAACTGAGTCAGGTTTGTAGGCCTCCTGACAGAGCTGGTGTAACTGAGTCAGGTTTGTAGGCCTCCTGACAGAGCTGGTGTAACTGAGTCAGGTTTGTAGGCCTCCTGACAGAGCTGGTGTAACTGAGTCAGGTTTGTAGGCCTCCTGACAGAGCTGGTGTAACTGAGTCAGGTTTGTAGGCCTCCTTGCTCGCACACGCTTTTTCATTTCTGCCCACTGTCACGCCCTGACCTTAGAGAGCCTTTGTATGTCTCTATTTGGTTTGGTCAGGGTGTGATTTGGGGTGGGCATTCTATGTTTTTGTCTTCTATGATTTTGTATTTCTATGTTTTGGCCGGGTATGGTTCTCAATCAGGGACCACTGTCTATCGTTGTCTCTGATTGGGAACCATACTTAGGTTGCCCTTTCCCTCCTCTCAGTGTGGGAAGTTAACTTTGTTTGTGGCACATTGCCCTTAAGCTTCACGGTTGTTTTTGTATTGTTTATTGTGTCTGTCGGCGTCATCCTAACCCTAATAAAAATGAATATGTACGCCCACCACGCTTTGCTTTGGTCCTCTTCCTCTGACGGCCGTGACACCAACAAATGTTCTATAGGATTGAGGTCAGGGCTTTGTGATGGCCACTCCAATACCTTGACTTTGTTGTCCACAACTTTGGAAGTATACTTGGGGTCATTGTCCATTTGGAAGACCCATTTGTGACCAAGCTTTAACTTTAACTGATGTCTTGAGATGTTTCTTAAATATATCCACATAATTTTCCTACCTCATGTTGCCATCTATTTTGTGAAGTTCACCGGTCCCTCCTGCAGCAAAGCACCCCCACAACATGATTCTGCTACCTCTGTGCTTCACAGTTGGGATGGTGTTCTTCGGCTTGCAAGCCTCCCCCTTTTTCCTCCAAATATAACGATGGTCATTATGGCCAAACAGTTCTATTTTTGTTTCATCAGACCAGAGGACATTTCTCCAAAAAGTATGATCCTTATCCCCATGTGCAGTTGCAAACCGTAGTGTGGCTTTTTTATGGCAGTTTTGGAGCAGTGGCTTCTTCCTTCCTGAGCGGGCTTTCAGGTTATGTCGATATAGGACTCGTTTTACTGTGGATATAGATACTTTGTACCTGTTTCCTCCAGCATCTTCACAAGGTGCTTTGCTGTTGTTCTTGATTTGCACTTTTCGCACCAAAGTACGTTCATCTCTAGGAGACAGAATGCGTCTCCTTCCTGAGCTGTTTGATGGCTGCGTGGTCTCATGGTGTTCATACGTGCGTACTATTGTTTGTACAGATGAATGTGGTACCTTCAAATTTCTCCCAAGGATGAACCAGACTTGTGGACGTCTATAGTTTTTTCGGAGGTCTTGGCTGATTTCTTTTGATTTACCCATGATGTCAAGCAAAGAGGCACTGGGTTGAAGGTAGGGCTTGAAATACATCCACAGGTTCACCTCCAGTTGACTCAAGTGATGTCAATTAGCCTATCAGAAGCTTCGAAAGCCATGACATAATTTTCTGATATTTTCAAAGCTGTTTAAAGAACTTCTTTGGGATAGGAGTAAACTGACTCTTACTCAGTCCCAAATGCTAATATATGCATATTAGGGCAGTGTCATCCCACTGACAAGCTTTCTGACCTCATTTGGGGCGTGACTACTTAATGTGCAAAGGATATGATTAGAAGTTCTCTCTTATGACTCCTAAAATCACATTCCTATCTTAACAAAAATTGTTTCATCCATTTTGATATTACAGACAATGTATTTGATGGAAACTTGACAGATAAAGGGGATTTCCTTCCTAAGTTACAGTATTTAGTTCATACAGTTTTTAATAACATCCTCAGCCAGGTGTCATGACACTAGCTACTAACATATGTGACACCAGGAACTGTATGTCATTGATCCAAACCGATTGCACAGGGCTTGAGTCAGAATAAGGCCCTAAAATGACTATAAAGAAAGCATGTATACATGCCCAGAGCCTGGAGCTACTAACCTCAGCTAGGAGCTACTAACTACAGCCTGGAGCTACTAACCACAGCCTGGAGCTACTAACCTCAGCCTGGAGCTACTAACCACAGCCTGGAGCTACTAACCACAGCCTGGAGCTACTAACCACAGCCTGGAGCTACTAACCACAGCCTTGAGGCTGTGGCTGATCACTAATGAGGATCAATGACAAGTTGGCATTATAATGGCAATGTTTGGGACTATCACTGACTTTGTGGAAGAGAACGAGGATGGAATATGTGGAAAGTTTGGGACACATTTTTTGGGGAAATGGAATTACAGATTAGGCTAAACACACTCTTGAGTGTGTGTGGGACTAAAACCTACAAGCTAATGAGGAATTTGGCTACACCACGGACACCGGGAGTTGCTCTCGTTCAGACTCACCACAATACAACACCTTCAGTGGTTGTCCAGAGGTTCACGTTTAACTGCCATTTCCAGAAAAGTGGTCAGTCTGTTGCTAACTTTTGTTGATTAATTGTGTGAACTCTCTGAGCGTTGTGCATTTGGGGCTGTGTTATAGGACATGTGACATATTAGTCTGTGGCATTAATGAAGACGGCACACAGCACCGTTTGCTGGGGAAGCCACACTGACTTTCAAGAGAGCATTGGAACTATCTCAAGGGATGGAGATGGCCGCTAGTAATGTAAAAATATGCAAAAGGACAACTGTAGTAGTGGTGCAGCGCATCAGGTGACTAAAGAGGCGGCAGAAAAAAAAGGGAAAAGCAGTGGAATGTTTCAGATGTGGGGAACACATTATGCAAACAACTGTAAGTTCAAGGGTACTTACTGTCTGTCACAATTGCAACAAAAAGGGACATTTAGCTAAAAAATGCAGGGGTCCTAGGACCAAGCCAGAGGATGGGCAGACTGGACAAACGCAAGTTCACAGCACCACCTAGAGAGCACAGAGGAGGTGGAAGAGCAGTCTCGCTTTTTCAAGCCCAGGACAGTGCTTTATGCCATTAAAAAGAAAATGGAGGAGGAGTGAATTACCAAGTTCCTCCCAGAGCTGTCAACAGTATTAGCTCCACTTTATCAGCTGCGCCACAAAGACTGTAAATGGAACTGGGGGAAAGCTCAAGAGAAAGCTTTCAAGGAAGAGAAAGGGTTAGGGTTAGGGGTTAGGGTTAGGGTTAGGGGTTAGGGTTAGGGGTTAGGGTTAGGGGTTATAGTTAGGGTTAGGGGTTATGGTTAGGGGTTAGGGTTAGGGGTTAGGGTTAGGGGTTAGGGGTTAGGGGTTATAGTTAGGGTTAGGGTTAGAGAAAGCACTACTACAATCAGCACAACTGCTGGTTCCTTTTGATCATGACAAAGAGATCATTCTGTCATGTGACATCTCGCCCTATGGCGTCGGGGCAGTACTCTGTCATCAGATGGAGTACGGGTCAGAGAAACCCATTGGATTCGCATCACACACGCTGACGAGTTCTGAGAAGCGTTATTCACAGTTAGACAAGGAAGGTCTGGCCATAGTCTTTGCTTTGAAACGCTTTCATTCGTGCCTCACCATATGCACTGACCACAAACCACTGATGAGACTTTTCAGTGAATCAAGATGCATTGCTTACATGGCTTCAGCGCTGGGCCCTTACACTGTCAGCTTACCAGTACACTATTGTGTACAGAGCGGGGAAGGACAATGCAAATGCAGACGCGCTCAGCCATCTCCCGCTACCAGAGATGCCTGCCACAACTGTGGTGCCTCCCGAGACAATTTTCCTAATGGAGAGATTGTCAAACTCATCTGTGAATGCCAAATAGATCAAGCAGTGGACAGACCGGGATCCTATCCTGGCCCAGGTGAAAAGGTTCTTATGCAGGTTTGGCCTCCTGTCATAGAGGATGGTGGACTGAGAACTTCTGCAAAGTGTTAAACTGAGCTGAGTGTGCAGGATGGCTGCATACTCTGGTGGTCCAGAGTGGTTGTTTAGGGCCCCTGGCCGTACACAAGTCATGGATGAGGTCCATGAGGCTCACCCGGGTGCCTCCCGGGTGAAAAGTTTAGCCAGATTTGGTGGCCTAACATGGATCAGGATGCAGAAACCAATGTGAAATCATGTTCTGAGTGCCAGATCAACCAGAAGATGTCTCCGCCCACGCCACTACATCTGTACTACAGGCTGCAAATAGACTTTGCAGGCCCTTTCGTGGATCACGTTACTTGTCATGGTGGACACGCACCAAGTGGCTGGAGGCTCACATCATGAGCAACATCACAGCGACCACAACCATCCAAAAGCTTCGCCAGGTGTTTCCATAGTCTGCCTGACTCTTTTGTGTCTGACAATGCGACAACCTTCCCATGTGACTTGTGCCAAGAATTCATGCGGAGAAACGTTATTCGCCATTTCCGCAGCGCTCCGTTTCACCCGTCCTCGAATGGCTTAGTGGAGCGGGGTGTGCAGACACCGAAAGAAGGGCTCAGAAAGATGACTGGGGGAACCATTACAACTAAGCTCTCTCGGTTCTTGTTCCAGTGCCGCATCACGCCACAAACAACCACAGGTCAAGCTCCAGTTGAGATGTCCGGACATCAAAGCATGAGTGGAACAGAAGCAGGAGAAACAAAAAGAGAGACCTGACCACCACGCAAGGGAGAGACAGTTAAAACCCAATGACACTTTCTACATCCGCAACTTCACAAGCAGCCAACGCTGGTTGCCAGGTATCAGTCAGAGTGGTCCAGCCTCCTGTGTGGTGACTGATGATCGTGTAGAGGACTCTATGTGTCTGTCATTAGGTACCTCTCATCGTTCCGGGGAATACTTGTCAGATGTTTCAACTTCATTAAGCGTAGTTTATGGACCATGTGTGTAGATTACTAAGCATGTAAGGAATCACTGTGACTAATTATTATGTGGAGCTACTACATGTGATCTTATGTTATGTGTGGTTAATGTGGATTCCTTTATGAATGAGGCTCCTCTCTCCAGAGAAGATACTGTGTACTGTAAGGACTCTGTATGGAGAATATGGTGATCGATCTGATGGCCTCTATTCAAGGACACAACAGCATGCCGTACATAAGAATAACTTTGAAACACATTGATGTGGATATCAGCCCAACATAATCATATTGATATCAGCCCAACATAATCACATGGATATCAGCCCAACATAATCATATTGATATCAGCCCAACATAATCACATGGATATCAGCCCAACATAATCACATGGATATCAGCCCAACATAATCACATGGATATCAGCCCAACATAATCATATGGATATCAGCCCAACATAATCATATGGATATCAGCCCAACATAATCACATGGATATCAGCCCAACATAATCATATGGATATCAGCCCAACATAATCACATGGATATCAGCCCAACATAATCACATGGATATCAGCCCTACATAATCGTATGGATATCAGCCCAACATAATCACATGGATATCAGCCCAACATAATCACATGGATATCAGCCCAACATAATCACATGGATATCAGCCCAACATAATCATATCAGTATCAGCCCAACATAATCATATGGATATCAGCCCAACATAATCACATGGATATCAGCCCAACATAATCATATGGATATCAGCCCAACATAATCACATGGATATCAGCCCAACATAATCACATGGATATCAGCCCAACATAATCATATGGATATCAGCCCAACATAATCACATGAATATCAGCCCAACATAATCATATGGATATCAGCCCAACATAATCACATGGATATCAGCCGAACATAATCGTATGGATATCAGCCCAACATAATCACACCAGTATCAGCCCAAAATAATCATATGGATATCAGCCCAAAATAATCACATCAGTATCAGCCCAACATAATCACATAAATATCAGCCCAACATAATCACATTGATATCAGCCCAACATAATCACATGGATATCAGCCAAACATAATCACATGGATATCAGCCCAACAAAATCACATGGATATCAGCCCAACATAATCACACCAGTATCAGCCCAACATAATCATATGGATATCAGCCCTACACAATAACATGGATATCAGCCCAACATAATCATATGGATATCAGCCCAACATAATCACATGGATATAAGCCCAACATAATCACATGGATATCAGCCGAACATAATCACACCAGTATCAGCCCAACATAATCATATGGATATCAGCCCAACATAATCACATGGATATCAGCCCAACAAAATCATATGGATATCAGCCCAACATAATCATATCAGTATCAGCCCTACATAATCACATGGATATCAGCCCAACATTATCACATGGATATCAGCCCAACATAATCGTATGGATATCAGCCCAACATAATCACATGGATATCAGCCCAATATAATCACATCAATATCAGCCCAACATAATCATATGGATATCAGCCCAACATAATCACATCAGTATCAGCCCAACATAATCATATGGATATCAGCCCAACATAATCATATCAGTATCAGCCCAACATAATCACATGGATATCAGCCCAACATAATCACACCAATATCAGCCAAACATAATCATATGGATATCAGCCCAACATAATCACACCAATATCAGCCCAACATAATCATATCAATATCAGCCCAACATAATCACACCAATATCAGCCCAACATAATCATATCAATATCAGCTCGACATAATCACATGCATATCAGCCCAACATAATCATATCAATATCAGCCCAACATAATCACACCAATATCAGCCCAACATAATCACATGCATATCAGCCCAACATAATCATATCAATATCAGCCCAACATAATCACACCAATATCAGCCCAACATAATCACATGCATATCAGCCCAACATAATCACACCAATATCAGCCCAACATAATCATATCAATATCAGCCCAACATAATCATATCAATATCAGCCCAACATAATCACACCAGTATCAGCCCAACATAATCATATGGATATCAGCCCAACATAATCACATGGATATCAGCCCAACATAATCATATTGATATCAGCCCAACATAATCACATGGATATAAGCCCAACATAATCACATGGATATCAGCCGAACATAATCACACCAGTATCAGCCCAACATAATCATATGGATATCAGCCCAACATAATCACATGGATATCAGCTCAACATAATCATATAGATATCAGCCCAACATAATCATATGCATATCAGCCCAACATAGTCACATGGATATCAGCCCAACATTATCACATGGATATCAGCCCAACATAATCGTATGGATATCAGCCCAACATAATCACATGGATATCAGCCCAACATAATCACATCAATATCAGCCCAACATAATCATATGGATATCAGCCCAACATAATCACACCAGTATCAGCCCAACATAATCATATGGATATCAGCCCAACATAATCATATCAGTATCAGCCCAACATAATCACACCAGTATCAGCCCAACATAATCATATGGATATCAGCCCAACATAATCACATGGATATCAGCCCAACATAATCATATGGATATCAGCCCAACATAATCACATGGATATAAGCCCAACATAATCACATGGATATCAGCCGAACATAATCACACCAGTATCAGCCCAACATAATCATATGGATATCAGCCCAACATAATCACATGGATATCAGCCCAACATAATCATATGGATATCAGCCCAACATAATCATATCAGTATCAGCCCAACATAATCACATTGATATCAGCCCAACATAATCACATGGATATCAGCCAAACATAATCACATGGATATCAGCCCAACAAAATCACATGGATATCAGCCCAACATAATCACACCAGTATCAGCCCAACATAATCATATGGATATCAGCCCAACATAATCACATGGATATCAGCCCAACATAATCATATGGATATCAGCCCAACATAATCACATGGATATAAGCCCAACATAATCACATGGATATCAGCCGAACATAATCACACCAGTATCAGCCCAACATAATCATATGGATATCAGCCCAACATAATCACATGGATATCAGCCCAACAAAATCATATGGATATCAGCCCAACATAATCATATCAGTATCAGCCCTACATAATCACATGGATATCAGCCCAACATTATCACATGGATATCAGCCCAACATAATCGTATGGATATCAGCCCAACATAATCACATGGATATCAGCCCAATATAATCACATCAATATCAGACCAACATAATCATATGGATATCAGCCCAACATAATCACATCAGTATCAGCCCAACATAATCATATGGATATCAGCCCAACATAATCATATCAGTATCAGCCCAACATAATCACATGGATATCAGCCCAACATAATCACACCAATATCAGCCAAACATAATCATATGGATATCAGCCTAACATAATCACACCAATATCAGCCCAACATAATCATATCAATATCAGCCCAACATAATCACACCAATATCAGCCCAACATAATCATATCAATATCAGCTCGACATAATCACATGCATATCAGCCCAACATAATCATATCAATATCAGCCCAACATAATCACATGGATATCAGCCCAACATAATCACATGGATATCAGCCCAACATAATCATATCAATATCAGCCCAACATAATCACACCAATATCAGCCCAACATAATCACATGCATATCAGCCCAACATAATCACACCAATATCAGCCCAACATAATCATATCAATATCAGCCCAACATAATCATATCAATATCAGCCCAACATAATCACACCAGTATCAGCCCAACATAATCATATGGATATCAGCCCAACATAATCACATGGATATAAGCCCAACATAATCATATGGATATCAGCCCAACATAATCACATGGATATAAGCCCAACATAATCAACTGGATATCAGCCGAACATAATCACACCAGTATCAGCCCAACATAATCATATGGATATCAGCCCAACATAATCACATGGATATCAGCTCAACATAATCATATAGATATCAGCCCAACATAATCATATGCATATCAGCCCAACATAGTCACATGGATATCAGCCCAACATAATCACACCAGTATCAGCCCAACATAATCATATGGATATCAGCCCAACATAATCATATCAGTATCAGCCCAACATAATCACACCAGTATCAGCCCAACATAATCATATGGATATCAGTCCAACATAATCACATGGATATCAGCCCAACATAATCATATGGATATCAGCCCAACATAATCACATGGATATAAGCCCAATATAATCAACTGGATATCAGCCGAACATAATCACACCAGTATCAGCCCAACATAATCATATGGATATCAGCCCAACATAATCACATGGATATCAGCCCAACATAATCATATGGATATCAGCCCAACATAATCATATCAGTATCAGCCCAACATAATCACATGGATATCAGCCCAACATTATCACATGGATATCAGCCCAACATAATTGTATGGATATCAGCCCAACATAATCACATGGATATCAGCCCAACATAATCACATCAATATCAGCCCAACATAATCACATGGATATCAGCCCAACATAATCACATCAATATCAGCCCAACATAATCATATGGATATCAGCCCAACATAATCACACCAGTATCAGCCCAACATAATCACATGGATATCAGCCCAACATAATCACACCAATATCAGCCAAACATAATCACATGGATATCAGCCCAACATAATCACACCAATATCAGCCCAACATAATCATATCAATATCAGCCCAACATAATCACACCAATATCAGCCCAACATAATCATATCAATATCAGCTCGACATAATCACATGCATATCAGCCCAACATAATCATATCAATATCAGCCCAACATAATCACACCAATATCAGCCCAACATAATCATATCAATATCAGCTCGACATAATCACATGCATATCAGCCCAACA
This sequence comes from Oncorhynchus clarkii lewisi, assembly GCF_045791955.1. Classification (NCBI taxonomy): domain Eukaryota; kingdom Metazoa; phylum Chordata; class Actinopteri; order Salmoniformes; family Salmonidae; genus Oncorhynchus; species Oncorhynchus clarkii. The sequence continues at coordinate 47,028,215 of NC_092170.1, read as the reverse complement.
TAATAATATCAATATCAGCCCAACATAATCACACCAATATCAGCCCAACATAATCACATGCATATCAGCCCAACATAATCATATCAATATCAGCCCAACATAATCACACCAATATCAGCCCAACATAATCACATGCATATCAGCCCAACATAATCATACCAATATCAGCCCAACATAATCACACCAATATCAGCCCAACATAATCATATCAGTATCAGCCCAACATAATCATATCAATATCAGCTCAACATAATCACATCAATATCAGCCCAACATAATCATATGCATATCAGCCCAACATAGTCACATGGATATCAGCCCAACATTATCACATGGATATCAGCCCAACATAATCGTATGGATATCAGCCCAACATAATCACATGGATATCAGCCCAACATAATCACATCAATATCAGCCCAACATAATCATATGGATATCAGCCCAACATAATCACACCAGTATCAGCCCAACATAATCATATGGATATCAGCCCAACATAATCATATCAGTATCAGCCCAACATAATCACACCAGTATCAGCCCAACATAATCATATGGATATCAGCCCAACATAATCACATGGATATCAGCCCAACATAATCATATGGATATCAGCCCAACATAATCACATGGATATAAGCCCAACATAATCACATGGATATCAGCCGAACATAATCACACCAGTATCAGCCCAACATAATCATATGGATATCAGCCCAACATAATCACATGGATATCAGCCCAACATAATCATATGGATATCAGCCCAACATAATCATATCAGTATCAGCCCAACATAATCACATTGATATCAGCCCAACATAATCACATGGATATCAGCCAAACATAATCACATGGATATCAGCCCAACAAAATCACATGGATATCAGCCCAACATAATCACACCAGTATCAGCCCAACATAATCATATGGATATCAGCCCAACATAATCACATGGATATCAGCCCAACATAATCATATGGATATCAGCCCAACATAATCACATGGATATAAGCCCAACATAATCACATGGATATCAGCCGAACATAATCACACCAGTATCAGCCCAACATAATCATATGGATATCAGCCCAACATAATCACATGGATATCAGCCCAACAAAATCATATGGATATCAGCCCAACATAATCATATCAGTATCAGCCCTACATAATCACATGGATATCAGCCCAACATTATCACATGGATATCAGCCCAACATAATCGTATGGATATCAGCCCAACATAATCACATGGATATCAGCCCAATATAATCACATCAATATCAGCCCAACATAATCATATGGATATCAGCCCAACATAATCACATCAGTATCAGCCCAACATAATCATATGGATATCAGCCCAACATAATCATATCAGTATCAGCCCAACATAATCACATGGATATCAGCCCAACATAATCACACCAATATCAGCCAAACATAATCATATGGATATCAGCCTAACATAATCACACCAATATCAGCCCAACATAATCATATCAATATCAGCCCAACATAATCACACCAATATCAGCCCAACATAATCATATCAATATCAGCTCGACATAATCACATGCATATCAGCCCAACATAATCATATCAATATCAGCCCAACATAATCACATGGATATCAGCCCAACATAATCACATGCATATCAGCCCAACATAATCATATCAATATCAGCCCAACATAATCACACCAATATCAGCCCAACATAATCACATGCATATCAGCCCAACATAATCACACCAATATCAGCCCAACATAATCATATCAATATCAGCCCAACATAATCATATCAATATCAGCCCAACATAATCACACCAGTATCAGCCCAACATAATCATATGGATATCAGCCCAACATAATCACATGGATATAAGCCCAACATAATCATATGGATATCAGCCCAACATAATCACATGGATATCAGCTCAACATAATCATATAGATATCAGCCCAACATAATCATATGCATATCAGCCCAACATAGTCACATGGATATCAGCCCAACATAATCACACCAGTATCAGCCCAACATAATCATATGGATATCAGCCCAACATAATCATATCAGTATCAGCCCAACATAATCACACCAGTATCAGCCCAACATAATCATATGGATATCAGTCCAACATAATCACATGGATATCAGCCCAACATAATCATATGGATATCAGCCCAACATAATCACATGGATATAAGCCCAATATAATCAACTGGATATCAGCCGAACATAATCACACCAGTATCAGCCCAACATAATCATATGGATATCACCCCAACATAATCACATGGATATCAGCCCAACATAATCATATGGATATCAGCCCAACATAATCATATCAGTATCAGCCCAACATAATCACATGGATATCAGCCCAACATTATCACATGGATATCAGCCCAACATAATTGTATGGATATCAGCCCAACATAATCACATGGATATCAGCCCAACATAATCACATCAATATCAGCCCAACATAATCACATGGATATCAGCCCAACATAATCACATCAATATCAGCCCAACATAATCATATGGATATCAGCCCAACATAATCACACCAGTATCAGCCCAACATAATCACATGGATATCAGCCCAACATAATCACACCAATATCAGCCAAACATAATCATATGGATATCAGCCCAACATAATCACACCAATATCAGCCCAACATAATCATATCAATATCAGCCCAACATAATCACACCAATATCAGCCCAACATAATCATATCAATATCAGCTCGACATAATCACATGCATATCAGCCCAACATAATCATATCAATATCAGCCCAACATAATCACACCAATATCAGCCCAACATAATCATATCAATATCAGCTCGACATAATCACATGCATATCAGCCCAACATAATCATATCAATATCAGCCCAACATAATCACACCAGTATCAGCCCAACATAATCACATGGATATCAGCCCAACATAATCACACCAATATCAGCCAAACATAATCATATGGATATCAGCCCAACATAATCACACCAATATCAGCCCAACACAATCATATCAATATCAGCCCAACATAATCACACCAATATCAGCCCAACATAATCATATCAATATCAGCTCGACATAATCACATGCATATCAGCCCAACATAATCATATCAGTATCAGCCCAACATAATCACATTGATATCAGCCCAACATAATCACATGGATATCAGCCAAACATAATCACATGGATATCAGCCCAACAAAATCACATGGATATCAGCCCAACATAATCACACCAGTATCAGCCCAACATAATCATATGGATATCAGCCCAACATAATCACATGGATATCAGCCCAACATAATCATATGGATATCAGCCCAACATAATCACATGGATATAAGCCCAACATAATCACATGGATATCAGCCGAACATAATCACACCAGTATCAGCCCAACATAATCATATGGATATCAGCCCAACATAATCACATGGATATCAGCCCAACAAAATCATATGGATATCAGCCCAACATAATCATATCAGTATCAGCCCTACATAATCACATGGATATCAGCCCAACATTATCACATGGATATCAGCCCAACATAATCGTATGGATATCAGCCCAACATAATCACATGGATATCAGCCCAATATAATCACATCAATATCAGCCCAACATAATCATATGGATATCAGCCCAACATAATCACATCAGTATCAGCCCAACATAATCATATGGATATCAGCCCAACATAATCATATCAGTATCAGCCCAACATAATCACATGGATATCAGCCCAACATAATCACACCAATATCAGCCAAACATAATCATATGGATATCAGCCTAACATAATCACACCAATATCAGCCCAACATAATCATATCAATATCAGCCCAACATAATCACACCAATATCAGCCCAACATAATCATATCAATATCAGCTCGACATAATCACATGCATATCAGCCCAACATAATCATATCAATATCAGCCCAACATAATCACATGGATATCAGCCCAACATAATCACATGCATATCAGCCCAACATAATCATATCAATATCAGCCCAACATAATCACACCAATATCAGCCCAACATAATCACATGCATATCAGCCCAACATAATCACACCAATATCAGCCCAACATAATCATATCAATATCAGCCCAACATAATCATATCAATATCAGCCCAACATAATCACACCAGTATCAGCCCAACATAATCATATGGATATCAGCCCAACATAATCACATGGATATAAGCCCAACATAATCATATGGATATCAGCCCAACATAATCACATGGATATCAGCTCAACATAATCATATAGATATCAGCCCAACATAATCATATGCATATCAGCCCAACATAGTCACATGGATATCAGCCCAACATAATCACACCAGTATCAGCCCAACATAATCATATGGATATCAGCCCAACATAATCATATCAGTATCAGCCCAACATAATCACACCAGTATCAGCCCAACATAATCATATGGATATCAGTCCAACATAATCACATGGATATCAGCCCAACATAATCATATGGATATCAGCCCAACATAATCACATGGATATAAGCCCAATATAATCAACTGGATATCAGCCGAACATAATCACACCAGTATCAGCCCAACATAATCATATGGATATCACCCCAACATAATCACATGGATATCAGCCCAACATAATCATATGGATATCAGCCCAACATAATCATATCAGTATCAGCCCAACATAATCACATGGATATCAGCCCAACATTATCACATGGATATCAGCCCAACATAATTGTATGGATATCAGCCCAACATAATCACATGGATATCAGCCCAACATAATCACATCAATATCAGCCCAACATAATCACATGGATATCAGCCCAACATAATCACATCAATATCAGCCCAACATAATCATATGGATATCAGCCCAACATAATCACACCAGTATCAGCCCAACATAATCACATGGATATCAGCCCAACATAATCACACCAATATCAGCCAAACATAATCATATGGATATCAGCCCAACATAATCACACCAATATCAGCCCAACATAATCATATCAATATCAGCCCAACATAATCACACCAATATCAGCCCAACATAATCATATCAATATCAGCTCGACATAATCACATGCATATCAGCCCAACATAATCATATCAATATCAGCCCAACATAATCACACCAATATCAGCCCAACATAATCACATGCATATCAGCCCAACATAATCATATCAATATCAGCCCAACATAATCACACCAATATCAGCCCAACATAATCACATGCATATCAGCCCAACATAATCATACCAATATCAGCCCAACATAATCACACCAATATCAGCCCAACATAATCATATCAGTATCAGCCCAACATAATCATATCAATATCAGCCCAACATAATCACATCAATATCAGCCCAACATAATCATATGCATATCAGCCCAACATAGTCACATGCATATCAGCCCAACATAATCACATGCATATCAGCCCAACATAATGTGTGGTTCTGGCATACTGTATGGCTTAATTGCATATCAAAACAATTGCTATATCCCCCTTTTACTATGTAAAACGTTTATATAAATCTAATAAATTATTATTTATATTGATTCCATGTAGTTTTTCCCTGCTTGTGAAGGGAAGTAGTTTTCCTCTCTGCAGTGATTTGATTTATACAGTACTCAGTTTCAGTTCATATTTAGCTGTTATTTAGTGGAAAATGTGGGTAATATTTGGTTCCGTCTCTCACAAGATTGGTTCGTACCAAATGGCAGTTAGTGGTGTTTGTTTCAGGTGACCTGCTTTAACAAGGGACAATCCTGTTACTGCAACATTATTGAAAGCTGTTACATGTTTGTTGACTTCTGATGGACTGTATTGTTGTGAGCAGGCAGGTCTGTTGGTAGTTTTTAGTTAGTGTGTGTGGTGCCTGCATGTGAGTTTTTTAGTCTTATCTGCAGCAGTGTGGAATGGATGATTATGAAGCTGTGGTCTCCATAGAGAGCAGTAATGATCATTAACCTTCAGTCTCCATCCAATCCCCCATAATGCCATGCAGGGATGTTTAGGAACATCTGCTGTCCCTCTTCTTCTTTACAATGCTGCTACAAAACTTCATCAATCTCCCACCATGTTACCACCATATTAGCGTGGAATGTTTGTCATCTGAGAGAGCACCTTTGGCTCTATCTGAAGAGTAGTGGCAAGAGAGAATTGCCTGAGTGTCAAATGGCACCCTAGTGCACTATTTTCGACCAGGGCCCATAAAGATTTGTTCAAAAGTAGTGTACTATATTGGGATTAGGGTGCTATTTGGGATGCAATCATTGTAATTGTGCAGAGGAAAGGAGGCGTAGACAAGTGAACAAAGCTGTAGCATATGAAATGGGGGCAGTTAAAGGTGCTATTGACTGGGGAACGAGGGACCAGATGTGGATGTAGGTGATGGATATTCTTATTAAGTACATTATGCAGGTTCAACTGTCACTGGGGCTGTGTCCCTATATATCCCTTAGGGTTCACGGTCAAAAGTAGTACCTTATATAAGGAATATAGTGCCATTTGGGTGGCAAAGAAGGAAAATAATATTCACATTGAGGAGAAGTACACCTTAGTGTAGCATTATGGGGGTTGTTTGTTTTACCTTCATTTAACTAGGCAAGTCAGTTAAGAACAAATTCATATTTTCAATGACGGCCTAGGAACAGTGGGTTAACTGCCTGTTCAGGGGCAGAACGACAGTCAGCTCGGGGTTTGAACTTGCAACCTTCCGGATATTAGCCCAACGTTCTAACCACTAGGCTACCCTGCCGCGTCGTATGCCCAGGTTCCATATAGCAGGATGTTTATCAGCCCAGGTTCCATATAGCAGGATGTTGATCAGCCCAGGTTCCATATAGCAGGATGTTTATCATCCCAGGTTCCATATAGCAGGATGTTTATCAGCCCAGGTTCCATATAGCAGGATGTTTATCAGCCCAGGTTCCATATAGAAGGATGTTTATCAGCCCAGGTTCCATATAGCAGGATGTTTATCAGCCCAGGTTCCATATAGAAGGATGTTTATCAGCCCAGGTTCCATATAGCAGGATGTTTATCAGCCCAGGTTCCATATAGTAGGATGTTTATCTGGGCTGTTTGGCGGTGCTCTGCTGTTTGGCGGTGCTCTGCTGTTAGGCGGTGCTCTGCTGTTAGGCGGTGCTCTGCTGTTTGGCGGTGCTCTGCTGTTTGGCGGTGCTCTGCTGTTTGGCGGTGCTCTGCTGTTTGGCGGTGCTCTGCTGTTTGGCGGTGCTCTGCTGTTAGGCGGTGCTCTGCTGTTAGGCGGTGCTCTGCTGTTAGGCGGTGCTCTGCTGTTAGGCGGTGCTCTGCTGTTAGGCGGTGCTCTGCTGTTAGGCGGTGCTCTGCTGTTTGGCGGTGCTCTGCTGTTTGGCGGTGCTCTGCTGTTTGGCGGTGCTCTGCTGTTTGGCGGTGCTCTGCTGTTAGGCGGTGCTCTGCTGTTTGGCGGTGCTCTGCTGTTTGGCGGTGCTCTGCTGTTAGGCTGTGCTCTGCTATTCAGCGGTGAACCTCTCAGGAAGAGGCCTCCCGAGTGGCGCAGTGGTCTAAGGCACTGCATTGCAGTGCTAGCTGCGTCACTATAGATCCTTGTTCAATCTCAGGCTGTGTTGAAGCCGGCCGCAACTGGGAGACCCATGAGGTGGCCACAATTGGCCCAGCGTCGTATGGGTTTGGTGAGGGTTTGGCTGGCCGGGTTGTCCTTGTACTATCGCACTCTAGCGACTCCTGTGGTGGGCCAGGCGCATGCACGCTGACACAGTCACCAGGTGTACAGTGTGTCCTCCGGCACATTGTTGCGGCTGGCTTCCGGGTAAAGCTAGCATTGTGTCAAGAAGCAGTGTGGCAAGGCAGGGTCGTGTTTCGGAGGATGCACGGCTCTCAACCTTTTTCTCTCCCAAGTCCGTACGGGAGTTGCAGTGATGGGACAAGACTGTAACTACCAATTGGATATCACAAAATTGGGGAGGAAAACAGGAAATACATTTAAAACAGTTTTTATTAGAATAAATAAAAATAACCTCTCAGGAAGGTCATTAGACTACCAACAGAATAATCACTACACTTATATCTGCATCTACGCTGACAGTTCATTTATCTGGATCTATGCTGACATTTTAATTACAAACCACTATAAATGTTTGTTCAAAAAGTACCAGTAGCACAACATGGTGTCGGGTTAAGGCTATCTTGATCCATGAGTGCTTTGTGGTTTTTTGCATGTGGTTATGATTACGCTTTATAACATTTACTTAAAGATATGTGGAGGTAGCACAATAGCATTTGTTATGGAATAAGAGATCATTTTAAACAGTGAGACCACATTGGATGCGTGTTTGTGTTCTTTTCTAAAGAGACCTGCTCCACATTTTAATGGAATCTATTAGACAAGATAGGTATTTAATCGAAAAATGTTAACTGCCAGAATTAAATCTTTGTCTAAATGAAATAAAGTGACAAACACCTGCACAGTCAGTGTCTTGGCATCAGGTCTGTGGGACCTGAGGGAGAGTGGAGGTGGAGGGAGTTGGAACTCACAACTCAACCCTCCATGAGGACCAATCACCATGGCTGGATAATTAACTAACTACGGTGTTCCTAGAAAACAGATTAGCTTCCATCAAACTGTCATTATCAGAGCTGGCTAGGGGGAGGGGGGCTGCTTAGACTAGGCTGGCTACGGGGGGGGGGGGGGTCTGCTAGGGCTGGCTGGCTGGGGGGGCTGCTGGAGCTAGGCTGGTTGGGAGGGGCTAAGGCTAGGCTGGCTAGGAGTGGGGGCTGCTAAGGTTAGGCTGGCTAGGGGGGGCTGCTAGGGATAGGCTGGTTGGGAGGGGCTAGGATTAGGCTGGCTAGGAGGGGGGGCTGCTAAGGTTAGGCTGGCTAAGGGGGCTGCTATGGCTAGGCTGGCTAGGGGGGGCTGCTATGGCTAGGCTGGCTAGGGGGGCTGCTAGGGATAGGCTGGGGCTGCTATGGCTAGGCTGGCTAGGGGGGGGGGGTGCTATGGCTAGGCTGGATAGGGGGGGGGCTGCTAGGATTAGGCTGGCTAGGGGGGCTGCTAGGGATAGGCTGGATAGGGGGGGCTGCTAGGGATAGGCTGGTTGGGAGGGGCTAGGGTTAGGCTGGCTAGGAGGGGGGGCTGCTAAGGTTAGGCTGGCTAGGGGGGCTGCTATGGCTAGGCTGGCTAGGGGGGGCTGCTATGGCTAGGCTGGCTAGGGGGGTTGCTAGGGATAGGTTGGGGCTGCTATGGCTAGGCTGGCTAGGGGGGGTGCTATTGCTAGGCTGGATAGGGGGGAGCTGCTAGGGTTAGGCTGGCTAGGGGGGCTGCTAGGGATAGGCTGGATAGGGGGGGCTGCTAGGGATAGGCTGGCTGGGGGGGCTGCGATGGCTAGGCTGGATAGGGGGGGCTGCTAAGATCAGGGCTGGCTGGGGGGCTGCTAGGTCTGTGCCGGCTGGGGGGGGCTGCTTGGGATAGACTGTATAGGGGGGGCTGCTTGGGCTAGACTGTATAGGGGGGGCTGCTAGGGCTAAACTGGATAGGGGGGGCTGCTAGGGATAGGCTGGTTGGGAGGGGCTGGGTGTCTCTCCCTCAGTGGCTCTGTCTGGGTGACTGAGAGGGCATCTGTAATGTTCTACTCAATAGTCTCCTAGTGAGGGAGCAGCCATCACACACACACACACACACACACATTCATCCTACTTAATAACCTGACTGAGCCCACTACCTTGGCTGCTCCATCCCCATCCCCAGACCTCTCATACACACATGCATCCTACTTAATAACCTGACTGAGCCCACAACCTTGGCTGCTCCAGCCCCCTCCCCAGCCCTATCACGCACTTTGGCTGCCAGAAGCAGCTCGCACACATTCGTGCTCTGTCTGTTTCAATATTAATCTCTATTGATCGCAGACATGCTGCAGACTTCCTGATTTATTTCCAGAAACATTTAGCTGCATCTGGAACCAGGTGTGCGTTCCAAATGGGACCTTATTCCCTACATAATGCCAGACCCATAGGGTTCTGGTCAAATGTAGTACACTACTTGTGATGCCCTCCAAGTGAATGATCATCCTTGGCTCGTGATACCGACCAAACGAATGATCATCCTTGACTCATGATACCGACCAAACAAATGATCATCATTGACTCGTGATACCGACCAAACTAATGATCATCCTTGACTCGTGATACCGACCAAACGAATGATCATCCTTGACTCGTGGTACCGACCAAATTAATGATCATCCTTGACTCGTGGTACCGACCAAATTAATGATCATCCTTGACTCGTGGTACCGACCAAACGAATGATCATCATTGACTCGTGGTACCGGCCAAACGAATGATCATCCTTGACTCGTGGTACCGACCAAACGAATGATCATCCTTGACTCGTGATACCGACCAAACGAATGATCATCCTTGACTCGTGATACCGACCAAACGAATGATCATCCTTGGCTCGTGATACCGACCAAACAAATGATCATCCTCGACTCGTGATACCGACCAAACGAATGATCATCTTTGACTCTTGATACCGACCAAACGAATGATCATCATTGACTCGTGATACCAACCAAATGACTGATCATCATTGACTCGTGATACCGACCAAACAAATGATCATCATTGATTCGTGATACCGACCAAACGAATGATCATCATTGACTCGTTATACCGACCAAACGAATGATCATCATTGACTCGTGATACCGACCAAACGAATGATCATCCTTGGCTCGTGATACCGACCAAACAAATGATCATCCTCGACTCGTGATACCGACCAAACGAATGATCATCTTTGACTCTTGATACCGACCAAACGAATGATTATCATTGACTCGTGATACCAACCAAATGAATGATCATCATTGACTCGTGATACCGACCAAACAAATGATCATCATTGATTCGTGATACCGACCAAACGAATGATCATCATTGACTCGTTATACCGACCAAACGAATGATCATCATTGACTCATGATACCGACCAAACTAATGATCATCATTGACTCGTGATACCGACCAAACGAATGATCATCATTGACTCTTGATACCGACCAAACAAACGATCATCCTTGACTCGTGATACCAACCAAATGAATGATCATCATTGACTCGTGATACCGACCAAACAAATTATCATCATTGATTCTTGATACCGACCAAACGAATGATCATCATTGACTCGTGATACCGACCAAACGAATAATCATCATTGACTCGTGATACCGACCAAAGGAATTTTCGTGACGTTGTATTAGTTAATATGACGACTGTTGCTCACCGAATGATTGGAAGTTTCTGATTGCATGATTAACTGAAAAAAGCGATTATTAACTCATTAACCTGGGGCACCATGGGAAAACTAGTTTTTATTGAGTTTCTATTTCCCAAATTAACTCAAAGGATATCAGCACATCGATTTTACAACAGCCGCTAATTAACCAGTTACCTCTACCAATCTCGTTCTGAACGTTGTATAGCCCGTGAATCTGCACTGACCCGGGTCTCACCAATGAGTTCGTACCACACCAATCTTAATTTAATATTTATTTACTAAAAAGCTAAAATGATGATAAAAGATACACATAGCCAAAACACATTATAGGCTATTGATTAGAACTTAGTATAACAGGCCAACACACTATGGCGCGTGTTACCCAAAATGGGGATTTCAAAGAGAGAGAAAAAAGAAAGTACACTAGAGAAATATACATTTGGGTGAATTTGTCAGCTATGCTATTCTAACCCTAGCCTTGCCCCAAACTGCCGCTCTTATGGGTCAGAATATAATGATGTAATTACGTGGGGATGATCTCCGAGATTCTTTGCGTGGACCGTTCAGGCTGCTCGATGACGCACTACTCCGGCGCAACTCTCTGATTGTCCTCCCAATGTCAGTGTCCTTTTGGCTTAGGAGTCTGTTCCCTCACCCTTTGCTCTGGAAAGGGTCTTCTGAGGACAGACAGCTCTGTAGCTCAGAGCTCACAGCATAGGAATGAAACCCTTTAGATACCACGATTCGCTGGGATTGGATGCTAAGGGGGTCCGGCTTGAATTCACCCGCTTAGACACAGCTACTCCTCTGTAGCTTGGGTAGAAAAATATTTCTCTGTCTTCAAACTTGTGTTGCGTTCTGGGTTTCTTTGACTTTTTAGACCTTGGCTGCAGCTTGGGTCATGTAGTCTTCTCTGTGAATTCTTTACTCACAGGTTTTATACCCTTGGGTCAGAAGTGGGCGTAACCACCTTTAGGGCAATTCTCTGGGCGTACCAAGTTAATGAGGCAAGGTCTAGATTTGATTCAAATACAATTTTAGACAACTAACTTATAATTTCATCTTCCCCAAAACCTTCTCTTTGATTTGGATATTTTCCATACAATGTACAATGTATAAACATCAAACATATACTAGGAAAACTCTTCACGTTACAATGTTTTCGTAATAACGTCATCTATTAACCTTTAATAACAAAACAAAAATGACATACATTTTCACATTCCATCTATTGTCATGACCACCATTGTGGCTGACAGAAACCATTGTTCGAAAGTCCCTTTATTTCATGTTTAATGTTCTGAGGCTGGTTCTCCATAGTAGCAGGACAAAGGAATTTGTCTATGGCCTGAGATTTACCAGGGGCGTGAGAGGTCATAAAACCCCCACATCTTCAGACCTCTAGATCTCTCCTCCTCTGTTGGGCTTGAGAGATAATCTGTAGGGTTGTGGTCTCCTGTAACCTGACCTGGTCAGGACAGTCATGACAGAATGATTATCATAGATGAGTGATACCGACCAAACTAATGATCATCATTGACTCGTGATACCGACCAAACGAATGATCATCATTGACTCGTGATACCGACCAAACGAATGATCATCATTGACTCGTGATACCGACCAAACTAATGATCATCATTGACTCGTGATACAGACCAAACAAATGATCATCGTTGGCTCGTGATACCGACCAAACAAATGATCATCCTTGGCTTGTGATGCCCTCCAAGTGAATGATCATCCTGACTCGTGATACCGACCAAACGAATGATCATCCTTGACTCGTGATACCGACCAAAAAAATGATCATCCTTGACTCGTGATACCGACCAAACGAATGATCATCCTTGACTCGTGATACCAACCAAACTAATGATCATCCTTGACTTGTGATACCGACCAAACGAATGATCATCCTTGACTCGTGATACCGACCAAACGAATGATCATCCTTGGCTCGTGATACCGACCAAACGAATGATCATCCTTGGCTCGTGATACCGACCAAACGAATGATCATCCTTGACTCGTGATACCGACCAAACGAATGATCATCCTTGACTCGTGATACCGACCAAACTAATGATCATCATTGACTCGTGATACCAACCAAATGAATGATCATCATTGACTCGTGATACCGACCAAACGAATGATCATCATTGACTCGTGATACCAACCAAACGAATGATCATCATTGACTCGTGATACCGACCAAACGAATGATCATCATTGACTCGTGATACCGACCAAATTAATGATCATCATTGACTCGTGATACCGACCAAACGAATGATCATCATTGACTCGTGATACCAACCAAACAAATGATCATCATTGATCAGTTCTTACATCAGTGTTCAGTTTAAAGTGATTCATCAATTCACTTGTATCTATAGATAGTTAATCAGAATCAATCCACTTGTATCAAAAGTAAGTGAATCAGAATCAATCCACTTCTAACTATAGCAAGGGAATCAGAATCAATACACTTATATCTATAGTAAGTGCATCAGAATCAATCCACTTCTATCTATAGCAAGGGAATCAGAATCAATTCACTTCTATCAGTATTGCAAGGGAATCAGAATCAATCCACTTGTATCTATAGATAGTTAATCAGAATTAATTCACTTGTATCTATAGTAAGTGAATCAGAATCAATCCACTTGTATCTTTAGTAAGTGAATCAGAATCAATCCACTTGTATCTATAGTAAGTGAATCAGAATCAATCCACTAATATCTATTGTAAGTGAATCAGAATCAAAATCAAATCAAAATCAAATCAAATTTTATTTGTCACATACACATGGTTAGCAGATGTTAATGCAAGTGTAGTGAAATGCATGTGCTTCTAGTTCCGACAATGCAGTAATAACCAACGAGTAATCTAGCTAACAATTCCAAAACTACTACCTTATACACACAAGTGTAAAGGGATAAAGAATATGTACATAAAGATATATGAATGAGTGATGGTACAGAGCGGCATAGGCAAGATGCAGTAGATGGTATCGAGTACAGTATATACATATGAGATGAGTATGTAAACAAAGTTGCATAGTTTAAAGTGGCTAGTGATACATGTATTACATAAGGATACAGTCGATGATATAGAGTACAGTATATACGTATGCATATGAGATGAATAATGTAGGGTATGTAAACATTATATTTAGTAGCATTGTTTAAAGTGGCTAGTGATATATTTTACATCAATTCCCATCAATTCCCATTATTAAAGTGGCTGGAGTTGAGTCATTGTGTTGGCAGCAGCCACTCAATGTTAGTGGTGGCTGTTTAACAGTCTGATGGCCTTGAGATAGAAGCTGTTTTTCAGTCTCTCGGTCCCAGCATTGATGCACCTGTACTGACCTCGCCTTCTGGTTGATAGCGGGGTGAACAGGCAGTGGCTCGGGTGGTTGTTGTCCTTGATGATCTTTATGGCCTTCCTGTGACATCGGGTGGTGTAGGTGTCCTGGAGGGCAGGTAGTTTGCCCCCGGTGATGCGTTGTGCAGACCTCACTACCCTCTGGAGAGACGTACGGTTGTGGGCGGAGCAGTTGCTGTACCAGGTAGTGATACAGCCCGACAGGATGCTCTCGATTGTGCATCTGTAGAAGTTTGTGAGTGCTTTTGGTGACAAGCCAAATTTCTTCAGCCTCCTGAGGTTGAAGAGGCGCTGCTGCGCCTTCTTCACGATGCTGTCTGTGTGGGTGGACCAATTCAGTTTGTTCGTGATATGTACGCCGAGGAACTTAAAACTTACTACCCTCTCCACTACTGTTCCATCGATGTGGATAGGGGGGTGTTCCCTCTGCTGTTTCCTGAAGTCCACAATCATCTCCTTAGTTTTATTGACGTTGAGTGTGAGGTTATTTTCCTGACACCACACTCCGAGGGCCCTCACCTCCTCCCTGTAGACCGTCTCGTCGTTGTTAGTAATCAAGCCTACCACTGTTGGGTCGTCCTCAAACTTGATGATTGAGTTGGAGGCGTGCGTGGCCACGCAGTTGTGGGTGAACAGGGAGTACAGGAGAGGGCTCAGAACGCACCCTTGTGGGGCCCCAGTGTTGAGGATCAGCGGGGTGGAAATGTTGTTACCCACCCTCACCACCTGGGGGAGGCCCGTCAGGAAGTCCAGTACCCAGTTGCACAGGGTGGGGTCGAGACCCAGGGTTTGGAGGGTACTATGGTGTTAAATGCTGAGCTGTAGTCGATGAACAGCATTCTCACATAGGTATTGCTCTTGTCCAGATGGGTTAGGGCAGTGTGCAGTGTGGTTGAGATTGCATCGTCTGTGGACCTATTTGGGCGGTAAGCAAATTGGAGTGGGTCTAGGGTGTCAGGTAAGGTGGAGGTGATATGGTCCTTGACTAGTCTTTCAAAGCACTTCATGATGACGGAAGTGAGTCCTACAGGGCGATAGTCGTTTAGCTCAGTTACCTTAGCTTTCTCGGGAACAGGAACAATGGTGGCCCTCTTGAAGCATGTGGGGACAGCAGACTGGGATAGGGATCGATTGAATATGTCCGTAAACACCCCAGCCAGCTGGTCTGCGCATGCTCTGAGGGCGCGGCTGGGGATGCCGTCTGGGCCTGCAGCCTTGCGAGGGTTAACACGTTTAAATGTTTTACTCACCTCGGCTGCAGTGAAGGAGAGTCCGCATGTTTTGGTGGCGGGCTGTGTCAGTGGCACTGTATTGTCCTCAAAGCGGGCAAAAAAGTTATTTAGTCTGCCTGGGAGCAAGGCATCCTGGTCCGTGACTGGGCTGGTTTTCTTTTTGTAATCCGTGATTGACTGTAGACCCTGCCACATACCTCTTGTGTCTGAGCCGTTGAATTGCGATTCTACTTTGTTTCTATACTGACGCTTAGCTTGTTTGATTGCCTTGCGGAGGGAATAGCTACACTGTTTGTATTCGGTCATGTTTCCGGTCACCTTGCCCTGATTAAAAGCAGTGGTTCGCGCTTTCAGTTTCACGTGAATGCTGCCATCAATCCACGGTTTCTGGTTTGGGAATGTTTTAATCGTTGCTATGGGAAAGACATCTTCAACGCACGTTCTAATGAACTCGCTCACCGAATCAGCGTATTCGTCAATGTTATTGTCTGACGCAATACGAAACATATCCCAGTCCACGTGATGGAAGCAGTCTTGGAGCGTGGAATCAGATTGGTCGGACCAGCGTTGAACGGACCTCAGCGTGGCAGCTTCTTGTTTTAGCTTCTGTCTGTAGGAAGGGATCAACAAAATGGAGTCGTGGTCAGCTTTTCCGAAAGGAGGGCGGGGGAGGGCCTTATATGCATTGCGGAAGTTAGAATAGCAATGATCCAAGGTTTTACCAGCCCTGGTTGCGCAATCGATATGCTGATACAATTTAGGGAGTCTTGTTTTCAGATTAGCCTTGTTAAAATCCCCAGCTACAATGAATGCAGCCTCAGGATATATGGATTCCAGTTTGCAAAGAGTCAAATACAGTTCGTTCAGAGCCATCGATGTGTCTGCTTGGGGGGGAATATATACGGCTGTGATTATAATCGAAGAGAATTCCCTTGGTAGATAATGCGGTCGACATTTGATTGTGAGGAATTCTAAATCAGGTGAACAGAAGGACTTGAGTTCCTGTATGTTGTTGTGACCACACCACGTCTCGTTAACCATAAAGCATACGCACCCGCCCCTCTTCTTACCAGAAAGATGTTTGTTTCTGTCGGCGCGATGCGTGGAGAAACCAGCTGGCTGCACCGACTCCGATAGCGTCTCTCGAGTGAGCTATGTTTCCGTGAAGCAAAGAATGTTACAGTCCCTGATGTCCCTCTGGAATGCTACCCTTGCTCGGATTTCATCAACCTTGTTGTCAAGAGACTGGACATTGGCGAGTAGTATGCTAGGGAGTGGCGAGCGATGTGCCCTTCTCCGAAGCCTGACCAGAAGACCGCTTCGTTTGCCTCTTTTACAACGTCGTTGTTTTGGGTCGCAGGCTGGGATCCATTCCGTTGTCCTGGGTGAAAGGCAGAACACAGGATCCGCTCCGGGAAAGTCATATTCTTGATCTTACTGATGGTGAGTTGACGCTGCTCTTATATTCAGTAGTTCTTCTCGACTGTATGTAATGAAACCTAAGATGACCTGGGGTACCAATGTAAGAAATAACACGTAAAAAAACAAAAAACTGCATAGTTTCCTAGGAACGCGAAGCGAGGCGGCCATATCTGCCTGCGCCGGAAGTAAAGATCCACTTGTATCTGTAGATAGTTAATCAGAATCAATTCACTTCTATCTATTGCAAGGGAATCAGAATCAATCCACTTGTATCTATAGATAGTTAATCAGAATCAATTCACTTGTATCTATAGTAAGTGAATGAGAATCAATCCACTTGTATCTTTAGTAAGTGAATCAGAATCAATCCACTTGTATCTGTAGATAGTTAATCAGAATCAATCCACTTGTATCTATTGTAAGTGAATCAGAATCAATCCACTTGTATCTTTAGTAAGTGAATCAGAATCAATCCACTTGTATCTGTAGATAGTTAATCAGAATCAATCCACTTGTATCTATTGTAAGGGAATCAGAATATCACATTTCCAACCTCTCAATGTGAGAAAGACGGTGGTAGGTTTGACATTAGGAAAACCAAACTCAAGAGATGAACAATCAACGTTTACAAAATATTCACACAATAGCTTACACCCCTAAGGACTTACCGACAGTAAATCCTGGATGTGCTTTACTGAGAGACAGGATATCTTCAGAAACAACACCAATAAACTCTGTACTTTATCTAGAGACGGGATATCTTCAGAAACAACACCATTAACCCTGTACTTTATCTAGAGACGGGATATCTTCAGAAACCCTGTACTTTATCTAGAGACGGGATATCTTCACAAACAACACCAGTAAACCTTGTACTTTATCTAGAGACGGGATATCTTCAGAAACCCTGTACTTTATCTAGAGACGGGATATCTTCAGAAACAACACCAATAAACCCTGTACTTTATCTAGAGACGGGATATCTTCAGAAACATCACCAGTAAACCCTGTACTTTATCTAGAGACGGGATATCTTCAGAAACAACACCAGTAAACCCTGTACTTTATCTAGAGACGGGATATCTTCAGAAACAACACTAGTAAACCCTGTACTTTATCTAGAGACGGGATATCTTCAGAAACAACACCAGTAAACCCTGTACTTTATCTAGAGACGGGATATCTTCAGAAACAACACCATTAACCCTGTACTTTATCTAGAGACGGGTTATCTTCAGAAACAACACTAGTAAACCCTGTACTTTATCTAGAGACGGGATATCTTCAGAAACAACACCAGTAAACCCTGTACTTTATCTAGAGATGGGATATCTTCAGAAACAACACCAGTAAACCCTGTACTTTATCTAGAGACGGGATATCTTCAGAAACAACACCAGTAAACCCTGTACTTTATCTAGAGATGGGATATCTTCAGAAACAACATCAGTAAACCCTGTACTTTATCTAGAGACGGGATATCTTCAGAAACAACACCAGTAAACCCTGTACTTTATCTAGAGATGGGATATCTTCAGAAACAACACCAGTAAACCCTGTATTTTATCTAGAGACGGGACATCTTCAAAAACAACACCAAATTGTTACTTGCTGATCACAATGAACAGAAGTTAGATTACAGCTGGGAAGCGACTGGGATTCAGCTGTGACTTTGTGACATCTTGATTTAATTACTGTTTAGTGTTTCATTTGCAGACGTTCATATAATCATATCACCAAAGAGGTTATTGAAAAAAAGATATGGAGGTGAAGCATGCGACTAATACAAAATGTAATAAATTGATTTGATTTATAGATCAACAGATGATGGTATTGTGTCGTAGGGGCCATACCCTCCACTACACCACTGTAAGGGAGGTATACCCATAAGTAAACAGTGTTTACGTGTGTTTACCCTCCATTACACCACTGTAAGGGAGGTATACCCATAAGTAAACAGTGTTTACGTGTGTTTACTCTCCACTACACCACTGTAAGGGAGGCACACCTATACACCTGGCTGTCAACGTGGGTCTCCTGCATGCCACAAGACTGTGTTAGTCCACCGAGCTAGAGACAAACATTACAAGTAGTGGTCAAGCTAGATTAGATGAGATGCACTTGTCTACTTTACTGCATGGTCAGGTCTTTATTGTAAAAGAGAATGTGTTCTAAATGACTTAGCTGGTTAAATCAAGGTTAAATTAAGGCAGTCCTCAGTCTGTTCTGAATCAGTTGGTCTCCCATGCAGAACACTGTATTAATGTTCCTGTATAGAATCAAGCAAGTACAGAGAAATCCTTGATGAAAACCTGTACAGAGCGCTCAGGACCTCAGACTGGGGTGAATGTTCACCTTCCAACAGCGACCTTAAGCACACAGCCAAGACAACACAGGAGTTGCTTCGGGACAAATCTCTGAATGTCCTTGAGTGATCCAGCTAGAGCCTGGAATTTAACCCGATCGAACATCTCTGGAGAGACCTGAAAATAACTGTGCAGCCACGCTCCCCATCCAACCTGACAGAGCTTGAGAGGATCTGCAGAGTAGAATCGGAGAAACACACCAAATATAGGTCTGTCAAGCATGTAGTATCATACCCAATAAGATTTGTGGCTGTAATCGCTGCCAAAGGTTCTTCAACAAAGTACTAAAGGGTCTGAAAACGTATATAAATCTTTTATTTATTTTTTTAATTGCAAAAATTGGTTAAAACCTGTTTTTGCTTTATCATCATGAGATATTGTGTGTAGATTGATGAGGAAAAAAACAATTTAATACATTTTTAGATTAAGGCTGTAACATAACAAAATGTGGAAAAAGTGAAGGGGTCTGAATACTTCCCGGATGCACTGTATGTGGGCATTTCTCAAGGGGGATTGATATAGCTATGTTATGTGGGCAGATATCATGGGGATTGGTATAGCTATGTTTTGTGGGCAGATTTCATGGGGATTTCTGGTTGCGGAACAGATAATCTCTGCATGTGAGGTTCCCATGGTGAAGCATGGAGGAGGAGGTGTGATGGTGTGGGGTTGATTTGCTGGTGACACTGTCTATGATTTATTTAGAATTCAAGGCACACTTAACCAGCATGGATACCACAGCATTCTGCAGCTATACGTCATCCCATTTGGTATGCGCTTAGTGGGACTATCATTTGTTTTCCAACAAGACAATGACCCAAAACACACCTCCAGGCTGTGTAAGGGCTATTTGACCAAGGTGAGTGATGGGGTGCTGCATCCGATGTCCTGGCCTCCAGAATACCCCGACCTTAACTCAATTGAGATGGTTAGGGATGAGTTGGACCGCAGAGTGAAGAAAAAGCAGCCATCAAGTTGTCAGCATATGTGGGAAACCAAGCAGGGTTAAAGGGATGATATTTCCATGTACTCTCATATCTCTACTCTCTTTTTGATTTACTCTAGGTACAAGGTGCTCTAGGTACAAGGTGCTCTAGGTACAAGGTGCTCTAGGTACAAGGTGCTCTAGGTACAAGGTGCTCTAGGTACAATGTGTTCTAGGGGGTCTAGGTACAAGGTGCTCTAGGTGCTCTAGGCACACGGTGCTCTAGGTACAAGGTGCTCTAGGTGCTCTAGGTACAATGTGCTCTAGGTGGTCTAGGTACAATGTGCTCTAGGTACAAGGTGCTCTAGGTACAAGGTGCTCTAGGTACAAGGTGCTCAAGGTACAATGTGTTCTAGGGGGTCTAGGTACAAGGTGCTCTAGGTACACGGTGCTCTAGGTACAAGGTGCTCTAGGTGCTCTAGGTACAATGTGCTCTAGGTACAATGTGTTCTAGGGGGTCTAGGTACAAGGTGCTCTAGGTACACGGTGCTCTAGGTACAATGTGTTCTAGGGGGTCTAGGTACAAGGTGCTCTAGGTACACGGTGCTCTAGGTACAAGGTGCTCTAGGTGCTCTAGGTACAATGTGTTCTAGGGGGTCTAGGTACAAGGTGCTCTAGGTACACGGTGCTCTAGGTACAAGGTGCTCTAGGTGCTCTAGGTACAATGTGCTCTAGGTGGTCTAGGTACAATGTGCTCTAGGTACAATGTGCTCTAGGTGCTCTAGGTACAATGTGCTATAGGTACAATGTGCTCTAGGTACAAGGTGCTCTAGGTACAAGGTGCTCTAGGTACAATGTGTTCTAGGGGGTCTAGGTACAAGGTGCTCTAGGTGCTCTAGGCACACGGTGCTCTAGGTACAAGGTGCTCTAGGTGCTCTAGGTACAATGTGCTCTAGGTGGTCTAGGTACAATGTGCTCTAGGTACAAGGTGCTCTAGGTACAAGGTGCTCTAGGTACAAGGTGCTCAAGGTACAATGTGTTCTAGGGGGTCTAGGTACAAGGTGCTCTAGGTACACGGTGCTCTAGGTACAAGGTGCTCTAGGTGCTCTAGGTACAATGTGCTCTAGGTACAATGTGTTCTAGGGGGTCTAGGTACAAGGTGCTCTAGGTACACGGTGCTCTAGGTACAATGTGTTCTAGGGGGTCTAGGTACAAGGTGCTCTAGGTACACGGTGCTCTAGGTACAAGGTGCTCTAGGTGCTCTAGGTACAATGTGTTCTAGGGGGTCTAGGTACAAGGTGCTCTAGGTACACGGTGCTCTAGGTACAAGGTGCTCTAGGTGCTCTAGGTACAATGTGCTCTAGGTGGTCTAGGTACAATGTGCTCTAGGTACAATGTGCTCTAGGTGCTCTAGGTACAATGTGCTATAGGTACAATGTGCTCTAGGTACAAGGTGCTCTAGGTGGTCTAGGTATAAGGTGCTCTAGGTGAAAGGTGCTCTAGGTGATCTAGGTACAATGTGCTATAGGTGCTCTAGGTACAAGGTGCTCTAGATGGTCTAGGTATAAGGTGCTCTAGGTGAAAGGTGCTCTAGGTGATCTAGGTACAATGTGCTCTAGGTACAACGTGCTCTAGGTGCAATGTGCTCTAGATGCTCTAGGTACAATGTGCTCTAGGTGCAATGTGCTCTAGATGCTCTAGGTACAAGGTGCTCTAGGTGGTCTAGGTACAAGGTGCTCTAGGTGGTCTAGGTATAAGGTGCTCCAGGAACAATGTGGTCTAGGTACAATGTGCTCTAGGTGCTCTAGGTACAAGGTGCTCTAGGTACAAGGTGCTCTAGGTTGTCTAGGTACAATGTGCTCTAGGTGCTCTAGGTACAAGGTGCTCTAGGTGCTCTAGGTACAAGGTGCTCTAGGTGCTCTAGGTACAAGGTGCTCTAGGTACAAGGTGCTGTAGGTTGTCTAGGTACAATGTGCTCTAGGTACAATGTGTTCTAGGTACAATGTGTTCTAGGGGGTCTAGGTACAAGGTGCTCTAGGTGCTTTAGGTACACGGTGCTCTAGGTACAAGGTGCTCTAGGGGGTCTAGGTACAATGTGCTCTATGTACAATGTGCTCTATGTACAATGTGTTCTAGGTACAATGTGTTCTAGGTGAACTAGGTACAATGTGCTCTAGGTACAATGTGCTCTAGGTGGTCTAGGTACAAGGTTCTCTAGGTGCTCTATGAACAATGTGCTCTAGGTGCTCTAGGTACAAGGTGCTCTAGGTACAATGTGCTCTAGGTGTTCTAGGTACAATGTGCTCTAGGTGGTCTAGGTACAATGTGCTATGGGTGGTCTAGGTACAAGGTGATGTAGGTACAAGGTGATGTAGGTACAAGGTGATCTAGGCACAAGGTGCTCTAGGTACAAGGTGATGTAGTTACAAGGTGATCTAGGCACAAGGTGATCTAGGTACAAGATGATGTAGGTACAAGGTGATGTAGGTACAAGGTGAAGTAGGTACAAGGTGAAGTAGGTACAAGGTGCTGTAGATACAAGGTGATCTAGGCACAAGGTGCTGTAGTTACAAGGTGATGTAGTTACAAGGTGATGTAGTTACAAGGTGATGTAGTTACAAGGTGATGTAGTTACAAGGTGATGTAGTTACAAGGTGATGTAGGTACAAGGTGATGTAGGTACAAGGTGATGTAGGTACAAGGTGAAGTAGTTACAAGGTGATGTAGGTACAAGGTGATGTAGGTACAAGGTGATGTAGGTACAAGGTGAAGTAGTTACAAGGTGATGTAGGTACAAGGTGAAGTAGTTACAAGGTGATGTAGTTAGAAGGTGATGTAGTTAGAAGATGATGTAGGTACAAGGTGAAGTAGGTACAAGATGATGGTACAACTGTCTGTATTATGATATTGTAAGCTAGATACGAGCGGCGAGATTGGCTCCTGTAAGGATCCTTCTTGAATACAATACAATTATTAATATCTACAGCAGGCTGGGCTGATTTTTGAACGGATTAATTCATTTATGAATGTAAATTAATGTATTCAGATATTTAAATGACCAATGTTGTGGTCATTGATTTGGGTTTTATATCCAATCAAATAAAACTGAATCTCTTTCCTTGTTTTCCAGCCTGTGTCTGAGGAGTTCCAGAATGGCAAGGGCTTTGGCTACATCGTGGCATTCCGAGCCAATGGTACGCGAGGCTGGAAGGAGAAGATGGTGACATCAGCAGATTCCACTACATACAAGTACAGAGACGAGACCTTCCCTCCCCTCACCCCCTTCGAAGTGAAAGTGGGCGTGTACAACAACAAGGGAGACGGACCCTTCAGTGGTGTGGTCACTGTGTACTCTGCAGAGGGAGGTGAGTTCTTGCACTCACACATCTAAGGATGGCTTTGCAGGTGTTGGGAAGGTTGACGTTCTTCAAAGGGAAGTGGCTCCTTCACCCCCTGTTTATCTAATGTACTAGTGTCTGCTGAGGGGTGGAATTCTTATGTCATGTCCTATGAGTTCTTATGTCATGTCGAATGAATTCTTATGTCATGTCCAATGAATTCTCATGTCATGTCCTAAGAGTTATAATGTCATGTCCAAAGAGTTCTTATGTCATGTCCTATGATCTCAGAAGTCTAAAGATCAAAAGAGCACACCTTAGTCATCTAGCCAATGGGTTGATTTGTTGGTTTTGGAAATGTAAAATAGTTATTCAAAGAGAAGGACCTCCTACACTTATTCCTCCAATCATTGTACTTGTCTGGTGAATTAAGCTCACTGATTAGTAAGGAACTCCCCTCACCTGGTTGGTTCTCTAGGTCTTATAGAGTGACTGAACCAGGGAATTCCCCTCACCTGGTTCTACAGGTCTTATAGAATGCCTGAACCAGGGAATTCCCTCACCTGGTTCTCCAGGTCTTATAGAGTGACTGAGAGTAAGAGCCGAAGCGAGTGGGTTCACTCCACCCAAAATCTGTCCATGTTCAAGTTTTTATTTTTATTTTGGAAAAAGTCATATTACAACCTATGTGTTGTGACAATTGTGTTGTTTGCTCTATAACCTGTTAGTTCATATGCCTTGACACAGTGATATATAGGCCTAAATGCAGACAGTAAGAAAACACGGTTACAGAATAAATTCAACCACGCCTTTATTTCATCATAAAACCGGAGAGCAACATCTGTCTGGTGGAGTCCACAAAGCATATTGTATGTAACAAACAGTTACATGACCTACAGCATGGTCAATCAAGTTAATCTTTCTGAAATGTTTTAGTAAACAACCATTGATTTAGACCCACAGAGAGTTACCGCAAATCTACTAGAAAATAGGAGCTGCCGCTACTATTCCAGCACCATGTCAACAACAGGAGCTGCCTCCACTATTCCTGCACCATGTCAACAACAGGAGCTGCCTCCACTATTCCAGCACCATTTCAACAACAGGAGCTGCCTCCACTATTCCAGCACCATTTCAACAACAGGAGCTGCCTCCACTATTCCAGCACCATTTCAACAACAGGAGCTGCCTCCACTATTCCAGCACCATTTCAACAACAGGAGCTGCCTCCACTATTCCAGCACCATTTCAACAACAGGAGCTGCCTCCACTATTCCAGCACCATGTCAACAACAGGAGCTGCCTCCACTAGTCCAGCACCATGTCAACAACAGGAGCTGCCTCCACTATTCCAGCACCATGTCAACAACAGGAGCTGCCTCCACTAGTCCAGCACCATGTCAACAACAGGAGCTGCCTCCGCTAGTCCAGCACCATGTCAACAACAGGAGCTGCCTCCACTAGTCCAGCACCATGTCAACAACAGGAGCTGCCTCCACTATTCCAGCACCATTTGAACTTTAACAACATCATCGATCACCTGTTTAGTCTAATACAGTAACAATCAGTAGTGTAAAGTACTTAAGTAAAAATGCTTGAAAGTACTACTGAAGTAGTTTTTTGGGATATCTGAACTTTACTATTTATATTTTTGCCAACATTTACATTTACTTCACTACATTCATAAACAAAATAATGTACTTTTTACTCCAGACATTTTCCCAACACCCAAAAGTACTAGTTACATTTTGAATACTTAGCAGGACAATTCACACACTTATTAAGATAGCATCTCTGGTCATCTCTACTGCCTTCTGATCTGGCGGACTCACTAAACACACGTGCTTCGTTTGTAAATGATGTCTGAGTGTTGGAGTGTGCCCCTGGCTATCTATAAATGATGTCTGAGTGTTGGAGTGTGCCCCTGGCTATCTATAAATGATGTCTGAGTGTTGGAGTGTGCCCCTGGCTATCTATAAATGATGTCTGAGTGTTGGAGTGTGCCCCTGGCTATCTTTAAATGATGTCTGAGTGTTGGAGTGTGCCCCTGGCTATCTATAAATGATGTCTGAGTGTTGGAGTGTGCCCCTGGCTATCTATAAATGATGTCTGAGTGTTGGAGTGTGCCCCTGGCTATCTATAAATGATGTCTGAGTGTTGGAGTGTGCCCCTGGCTATCTATAAATGATGTCTGAGTGTTGGAGTGTGCCCCTGGCTATCTATAAATGATGTCTGAGTGTTGGAGTGTGCCCCTGGCTATCTATAAATGATGTCTGAGTGTTGGAGTGTGCCCCTGGCTATCTATAAATGATGTCTGAGTGTTGGAGTGTGCCCCTGGCTATCTATAAATGATGTCTGAGTGTTGGAGTGTGCCCCTGGCTATCTATAAATGATGTCTGAGTGTTGGAGTGTGCCCCTGGCTATCTTTAAATGATGTCTGAGTGTTGGAGTGTGCCCCTGGCTATCTATAAATGATGTCTGAGTGTTGGAGTGTGCCCCTGGCTATCTATAAATGATGTCTGAGTGTTGGAGTGTGCCCCTGGCTATCTATAAATGATGTCTGAGTGTTGGAGTGTGCCCCTGGCTATCTATAAATGATGTCTGAGTGTTGGAGTGTGCCCCTGGCTATCCGTACATTTCAAAAACAAGAAAATTATGCCATCGGGTTTGATTAATATATGGAATTTTGAGTTATTTTTACTTTAACTTTTGATATAATCCTTAAACATATTTTTGCAATTACATTTACTTTTGATACTTAAGTATATTTAAAACCAAACACCTTTAGACTTTAACTCAAGTCATACTTCACTGGGTGACTTTCACTTTTACTTGAGTTATTTTCTATTAAGGTATCTTTACTTTTACTCAAGTATGACAACTGGGCACTTTTTCCACCACTGGTAACAAAGAAAAGATACCAAAAACGATTTAGTCCATGCAACATAAGCTAAATATGATGTGGCTGTCTATGGTACAAGTCCAAATCCCTATCTCCACCCATAGCTAATTTAGGAAAGGGCCAATTTTAGCTAGCTAGCTAACCACCGGAAAACAACAACACAATGAGATGGAACAATTCAAGTTTTTTCTGTCAGTAATGACATTTTGCTTTTGTTGTGATGTGATTGGTGTGAAGCCAAATCCAAACTGGCTTCCCTTGACACTTTGGTGCTCCAGGACCATTCACAATTTGGCTCACTCAGTTTAGCTCAATACTGATTGGGTATTACCCAAATCCGTAAACACGGGCACCCTCATAGATATCATCCTAACTAACTCGCCCTCCAAATACACCTCTGCTGTTTTCAACCAAGATCTCAGCGATCACTGCCTCATTGGCTGCATCCGTAATGGGTCTGCGGTCAAACGACCATCCCACATCACTGTCAAACGCTCCCTAAAACACTTCAGCGAATAGGCCTTTCTAATTGACCTGGCCGGGGTATCCTGGAATGACATTGACCCCATCCCGTCAGTAGAGGATGCCTGGTTATTCTTTAAAAGTGCCTTCCTCACCATCTTAAATAAGCATGCTTCATTAAAAAAATGTAGAACTAGGAATAGATATAGGCCTTGGTACACTCCAGACCTGTCTGCCGTTGACCAGCACAAAAACATCCTGTGGCGTTCTGCATTAGCATCGAATTTACAAAATAGCTTCCAACACTCTACTCAACAAATTGGATGCAGTCCAATCTGTTTTGTCACCAAAGCCCCATATACTACCCACCACTGCGACCTGTATGATCTTGTTGGCTGGCCTTCGCTTCATATTTCTCGCCAAACCCACTGGCTCCAGGTCA
This sequence comes from Oncorhynchus clarkii lewisi, assembly GCF_045791955.1. Classification (NCBI taxonomy): domain Eukaryota; kingdom Metazoa; phylum Chordata; class Actinopteri; order Salmoniformes; family Salmonidae; genus Oncorhynchus; species Oncorhynchus clarkii. The sequence goes on along the minus strand of NC_092170.1, from coordinate 47,000,358 downwards.
TCTACAAGTCTCTGCTAGGTAAAGCCCCGCCTTATCTCAGCTCACTCGTCACCATAGCAGCACCCACTCGTGGCACGCGCTCCAGCAGGTATATCTCACTGGTCACCCCCAAATCCAATTCTTACTTTGGCCGCCTCTCCTTCCAGGTCTCTGCTGCCCATGACTGGAACGAACTGCAAAAATCTCTGAAGCTTGAGACTCTTATCTCCCTCACTAGCTTTAAGCACCAGTTGTCAGAGCAGCTCACAGATCACTGCACCTGTACATAGCTCATCTGTAAATAGCCCACCCAATCTTCCTCATCCTCATACTGTATTTATTTTATTTCTTTATTGATCTTGCTCCTTTGCACCCCAGTTTCTCAACTTGCACATTAATCTTCTGCACATCCTACCATTCCAGTGTTTAATTGCTATATTGTAGTTACTTTGCCACCATGTCTATTTATTGCCTTACCTCTCTTAACCTACTTCATTTGCACTTGCTGTATATAGATTTTTCTACTGTATTATTGATCGTATGTTTGTTTATTCCATATGTAACTCTGTTGTTATATATGTCAAACTGCTTTGCTTATCTTTTCAGGTCGCAGTTGCAAATGAGAACATCTTCTCAACTAGGCTATCTACCTGGTCAAATAAATGTGAAATAAATCAAATTAAAAATTAAAAACATAGGGGCGCTGTTTCCCTCGCTCGGATGACATTCAGCTTCTTGCGAATTGAAAGAAAATTATGAAACACAGAGAGATGAAAGATAAATATGTACAAGTTTTTTTATTTTATTATTGGTCCATTTTTGGGGGAAGTCTGGCTTCACTTGGTATCCATGAGTACACGTCACTGTGTAAATGGTATGTTATAGAAGGGTCCAGACACCGTTCTTTGTGATTTCAATAGTTTTTTGTAAAACTTACCCCAAACAGAAAACCACTTCCTTATCCTCGTTGTGTAGTATGGGGGCCCTGAAATGGCGTATTTGGAAATGGGGTATTTGGAAATAATGTTCCTGACTCATATTGATGCCACACAGGCCCTTTTCTGTCAGAGAGTTTGTTTATTGGAGAAAATAACAGGAAGCAGCAGACACAGCCCTCCATGGAAGGACTTTGAATAGGGTGTCACTTGGAATGACCACTTTCAATGTATCACTTTATTTCAACATATCCTCTGACCTCCCTAGGATTGAAATACTATATACAGTATGTATGGATGATATATTCTGAAAGTAGTTCTGATATCATTGGGAATAATCCACCCACTTGAGTCAATGGAAAATCATTATAATGAGTTGGAATTATAGGCAATAGCAATAACCTACAATTCCAATCCATTGATTGATCTTGACTATAATGAATATGTACTGATTGATGTTTACTGTAATAAATATATACTGATTGATGTTTACTGTTATGAATATATACTTAGTCATGTCTTGGCTATCATTAATGTGTTTGACTGTTATTGTAACAGTTTTCTTCCTGGGAAGGAGAGGAGGACCAAAACGCAGCGTGGTTCGTGTTCAACATGTTTAATAAAAGACGATAACGTGAACAACTACACAAATACAAAATAACAAACGTGGCAAAACCCCGAAACAGTCCTCCTATCTGGTGCAGAGAACACAAAGACAGGAAACAACCACCCACAAACCCCAACACAAAACAAGCTACCTAAATATGGTTCCCAATCAGAGACAATGACAAACACCTGCCTCTGATTGAGAACCATATCAGGCCATACATTGAAACGGACAAACTAGACGCACAACATAGAATGCCCAAACAGCTCACGTCCTGACCAACACTAAAACAAGGAAAAGACAAAAGAACTATGGTCAGAACGTGACAGTTATTTATAAAATAATTACATAACACGTTCAATTATTACGCAATTAAATTAATCATATAACAATTAATTAATTAGTAATCTGGGGCACCACAGGAAAAGTTATTTACCATCTCCCAACTAAACTCTAAAGATATAAATATCTCTCAGTCACAGTCAAATAATTACTTTTTCTGACCTCATATCAGTCTCATTCTGAATGTTTCAAAACTCTTGAATATCTGCACGCATAAATTATGAATCAGCAATATACAAATTGGCTTAATTCTTTATTTATTTACCAACTAACTAAATAATCACACAAAATTACATAAACACACAAACAGGATAGCTTTAACATGGATTACGACACAATGCAATGAAAAGTCCCTAGTGAACTAAACCGATATGATGGCTTGTTACACAAAATGGCGGATTCAATAGAAAGGGAAAGGGAGGGGCATGTAAGAAAGAGCGGGAGAAAAGACAAAGGACTTCACTAACATACATACAGTTGGTAACTATGCTGATGGAAATTGTTTTATTTTATTTTTTATTTCACCTTTATATAACCAGGTAGACCAGATCACCTTTATTTAACCAGGTAGACCAGTTGAGAGCAAGTTCTCATTTACAACTGCGACATGGCGAAGATAAAGCAAAGCAGTTTGACACATACAACAACACAGAGTTACACATGGGATAAACAAACGTACAGTCAATAACACAATATAAAAATCTATATACAATGTGTGCAAATGCGAAAACTTTGCAAATGAACGTCCGCTCATTCGAAATAATTTCAATATACATATTTAAGTGTGTATGTATTTGCTGTCTCTCTGTTGAAAACACTCAATCCATCTACGGGGAGTAATTCAACAGAAAATCTCTGGTTGTCCAACAGAGATCACCATGTCCTTTGTATTTGTAATAGATTTCGGAGTGTACGTGAGGACGGATCCTCCATAGGTCTACCCCGCATTATTCAGCGGGCTCTGTTCGTTAGAATAGAGGTGTCTATAGTGATGAGAGTAAATTGTTTGTCTTCTCGTCCTCGGTCACGTTTACTAGACTAAAGTACTTAAACAGCAGCAGACTGAATGTTCCTGTGTAGTCTTCTTCTTCAAGAGAAAGTTTCAAAGTTTCTAACCCTTCCGTAACTTTCAGCTCATGCTGTCGGTCACACTGGTCTATTGTAGAGCTAGAACCATTTCCCCGTAGCAACCCGGCAATGTGCTGGTCTCTAGAGATTTACATTTCTTAACCATTTGATAACGTATTCAGCTGGCGCTGCACATAGCTGGTCTATTTAAATGGTAACCATTCCAGCATGTGGACGGTTCTCTGGTCTAATATACATTTTGTTAGCGAGTCCTTTTATAAACTCTTGTGAAAGGGGCGTTCCATGACGCCGACATAATGTCTGTGCTCACTGTGGTTACTGACTGGTTAAAACTTTTATATGAAAAACAATTCTCATTTAGAAGGCTAACATCACATTTCATCTTCTCACAAATAGTTTCATATTTAATCATATAAGTTCCACGACATTTAGATGTAAATTTGATAACTGGGAAATATAAACATTAAGAGATATAGTTACGTCACAAAGCAACAACTGATCTGACAATTGTTCTTTCAGTGCCCATGGATTCCAACCATTTTGGTGGGAGGAATCTCCTTGTAACAAAGGAGTTTCTTTCCCCTCCTCCTGCAAAGTCCAAAGGCAGAGTTCCTACAAAGTATTTACGACCGTCATAAAATGGCCAACTCCATCCCTTCTCCCCCTCTGCGGGAGAGAGCGCTGTAGAGTTGACCCACTGTAACCTGATCCTTCAGATCCTCACAGGGAGTCATGACAGAGCCTGTCAGTCTGAACACTGTCTGGTAACACTGAGTCTGTCAGTCTGAACACTGTCTGGTAACACTGAGTCTATCAGTCTGAACACTGTCGGGTAACACTGAGTCTATCAGTCTGAACACTGTCTGGTAACACTGACCCTGTCAGTTAGGGCGCTGTAGAGCTGACCCACTGTAACCTGATCCTTCAGATCTTCACAGGAGAGTCATGACAACTGATTTGATGTTTACTGTGATGAATAATGCTGATTGATGTTCATAGTATGCCTTTTAAATAATCCTCTCATTATAATGATATCCCCGTCATTATTCATATTAGTGTCTGTAGTGTAAATATCTCAATTTCAACACATCTATCCATCATTCTGTATTAGTGTCTGTAGTGTAAATATCTCAATTTCAACACATCTATCCATCATTCTGTATTAGTGTCTGTAGTGTAAATATCTCAATTTCAACACATCTATCCATCATACTGTATTAGTGTCTGTAGTGTAAATATCTCAATTTCAACATATCTATCCATCATTCTGTATAAAGATAGAAGAGCTAGCAGCAGTTAGTGTGACACCATATTTCCTGGGGTTTCTAAGGTTGACTGTGTGTGTGTGTTTCCGTCCACAGAGCCCAGGGACGCCCCATCTGAGGTGAAAGCTTCCAGCATTTCCTCTAAGGAAATTAAGGTCACTTGGAGACAGATCAACCCTGGTCCTGGGAGACCACGGGGATACGAGGTGAGTGTGTGTGTGCCTATCTGTGTGTATGACTGTGTGTGTGTGTGCATTCGTGCACGTTTGTGTGCATGTACTATTTTCTCAAATATTTTTAGATTTCACCTCTTTACTAAATACTAGGATAAAGGAAACAGTCATTGGAAAGAACCCAACTCTTCCTTTCCCTCAGGTGAGCTACAGGAAGGACAGTGAGCAGGAGGAGTCAGGGAAGAAGAAGAAGACAGCAGGTAACGAGACATCTATGGTGCTGACAGGGTTGGAGGGGAACAGTGTGTACGTCATCACAGTCAGAGGCTTCAACAGTATCGGCCAGGGCCCTGCATCAACCGCTAACACCGCCAAGACCAAGAAAGATCGTGAGTACAGTAACTCATACACTATCAACTCACACACTAGCAACTCACACACTACCAGCCAGCCCACCTAGCTCTGCACAGACCAGGAAAGACAGTGAGTACACCCCTCATACCAAACATACTGTATGTAAATACATTCCCTCATACCAGCCAAACTGTATGTAAATACATTCCCTCATACCAAACATACTGTATGTAAATACATTCCCTCATACCAGCCATACTGTATGTAAATACATTCCCTCATACCAAATGTTACGAATCCCTTTTGGCCCGACAGTCTAGGGGGGATGGTAGTGAGACCCGTAACATAACTCATGTAAATTATAATTGTGACAAAGTAAAAGTGTGAACGTAATAACCAGGACAACTGAAATTATACCGTCAAACTCAGGGTTTATTGTAAAACACACGGTAATGGGGGGAGCAGGAAAAGGGGCTGAGCTGGACCCAAGGAAAGAAACAAATATGCAAAAACACCCCTAAGCTAGACTAGCCTATTTCAACAACAGCTAACTAACTAACCAAAATACAGTGGGTGGTCCGCCCAGTTCTAACTAGTGTGTGTTAACAAAGTTCACCTACGGGTAGTGTATGCCCATGGGCGACTTGTCTTGGTTTCCCCTTTTCCCACCAGCAACAAACAAACACCATAACCAAAACAATACTCACAGGTGATGACAAAGTGCTATGGAGGTGCTCAAACAAAAGAAAGGTTAATTAATACACAGAGAGCGAGCGAAGAACAGAGATCTACAAACATGGCATTTACAAAGAGATTGAGCTACTGAAATCTATAAAAGAATAGATCTACCAACATGGCATTACAAAGATTGAGCTCTTGAACAAACAAATGATGGGGTTTTTAAACCATGGGGAAGGAACTGTGATAGGGTAGGAAACAGGAGGAGGTGTGTCTTCTGATTGATGGGTTGATTGTTGACTGATTGGGGAGTGATGATTTTCACCTGTGAGGGGAGAATGAGAGAAAAGAAACACGCACACGCAGGATACACACACAGGATACCTGTATCCGTAACACTCCCACCCTTAAAAGAGCAACCCCAGGGGTTGCGACTACAGTATTTAAATGCTCACTCACAACAAAGCAACAACCTTGCAAAACATACAGAAATCATCTTCACACACGAGACAAAGCATCTGCCAACACATTATCTGAACCCTTTTTGTGGCGGATCTCCAAATTATAATTTTGTATAATCAACGCCCAACGCATAAGGCGCTGGTTCTGGTTGTACATTCGGTGGAGAAAAACTAAGGGGTTATGGTCAGTATACACAATCACTGGTAGGGCACTGGAACCAATGTATACTTCAAAGTATTGCAGAGCCAACAACAAAGCAAGAGCTTCTTGTTCTATTGTCGCATAGTTTGTTTGACATTTATTAAATTTACGGGAAAAATAACAAACAGGATGATCTACTCCACTCTTGTCCTGCTGCAGTAGAACAGCACCAGCACCTCTGGCACTAGCATCTACCTCAAGCTTGAACGGTTGTTCAAAATCCGGAGCAGCAAGTACAGGGGTACTACATAAGAGTGCTTTCGCTGATTCAAAAGCTCTCTTACAATCAGGGGACCACACAAATGGTCTTGCCGGACTGAGCAAATCAGTCAATGGAGCAACTACCGCAGAGAAATTTTTGCAGAAGCTACGGTAGTAGCCAACCATCCCTAAAAAGCGGCGTAGCTCTCGTCTAGTGGTAGGTGCAGGGAATGCAGTTATAGCCAAGACCTTGGCATCAACAGGGCGCACCTGTCCATGGCCAACCTCTTTACCGAGATAGGTAACAGTAGCCTTCCCAAACTCACACTTTGCCAAGTTCAGGGTTAGAGAAGCAGTTGCCAACCGTTCACATACTACCCTTAGCAAGTCAACATGATCTGACCACTCAGACGAATAAATCACTAGGTCATCAAGGTATGCACTACAATTAGGAACGCCAGCTAATACGGAGTTAACCAGTCGTTGGAAAGTGGCTGGTGCATTTCGCATCCCAAAAGCCATGACTGAGTACTGAAGGAAGTTGTCTGGGGTCACAAAGGCAGAAATCTCAGAAGCACGTGAAGTTAACGGAACCTGCCAGTAACCTTTTAAGAGGTCCAACTTGGTTACATACTTAGCAGCACCAATAGTGTCGATACAGTCGTCCAGTCTGGGTAACGGGAACGAATCTGGCATTGTGACAGAATTTACCTTTCGATAATCCGTACATAACCTGGACGTACCATCAGGTTTAGGAACCAGAATGCAAGGAGAACTCCAAGGGCTTGAACTTGGCTTAGCCAGGTCATTCTCCAACAAATATCTCACCTCATCCCTCATTATCTTCCTCTTGGAAGTGTTGATACGATATGGGTGTTGCTTGATAGGAGTAGCATTTCCAACATTAATGTCATGTTCCAACACATTTGTGCGAGTAGGAACGTCATTAAAGAGACATGGAAAACTGTGTAGTAGCCTCACAATATCATTAGCCTGTCCATCCGTTAAATGAACCAGACCTGACTGGATAGACAGCAGCATTTCTGATTTGGGCAATCTAACACACTGCTGTTGAGTATTGCGCAACTCCAAGCCATCAACATCATCAATTTGACAGTCCACTATCATAGCAGTAGTAGCAGAGGAGACAGCAGTACCTTCCTCAGTTTTTGAACTATCTAACTGTGTGATGGGTCGGGTGTGGTAAGCTTTCAACATGTTAATGTGACACACACGAGATTGGCGTTGTCTATCAGGAGTTTGAAGCACATAGTCAGTTTCACTTATTTTCTTTTCAATTAAATAAGGACCAGAGAAACGAGCTGACAGTGAAGATCCTGGAACAGGTAATAACACCAGTACTGGGTCACCTGGCTGTAGTGGACGAGAAACAGCCTCTTTATCATAGTGTCTTTTCATGCTCCTCTGTGAGGAAGACAGAGCTTCCTTTGCAAGAGCACAAGCTTGGTGTAGGCGCTCACGAAAGCAACTAACATAGTCCAACACATTCTCATCTCTGGTACACAACTCTTGGGACAAGAACTGTTCTTTAAGGACTTTCATTGGTCCTCTTACTGTGTGACCAAACACTAGTTCAGCCGGGCTGAAACCTAGGGACTCCTGCACAGTTTCACGAGCAGCAAACAAAACTAGAGGAACTCCCTCATCCCAATCTTTCTCAGATTCCAAACAATATTTACGTAGCATAGACTTCAGTGTCTGATGCCATCTTTCAAGCGCACCCTGAGACTCTGGGTGATAGGCGCTTGATACACGGTGCGTAATTGATAAGGATTTCAACACCTGCTTGAAGAGCTTGGATAGGAAATTGGTACCTTGATCGCTTTGTACCACCTTAGGTAACCCGAATGTCGTGAAGAATTTTATTAAGGCTTTACTCACTATCGGAGCTGTAATCCTTCTCAGAGGAATAGCCTCGGGGTATCTTGTAGCCATACACATTATCGTTAACAAAAACTGGTTACCCGATTTTGTCTTCGGTAACGGTCCGACACAATCAACCACCACATGCTCGAATGGTTCACCTATGACAGGTATGGGACAAAGAGGAGCGGGAGGAATAACCTGATTTGGTTTTCCTGTTATCTGACATGTGTGGCATGTCCGACAGAACTGAGCCACATCTTGTTTTAAACCCGGCCAAAAGAAATGTCGAAGGATCCGATCATAAGTCTTTGTAATTCCTAAATGACCAGACCACTGGTGATCATGAGCAAGGGATAACACATTTTGTCGAAAGGCTGTAGGAATCACTATTTGGTAAACAGCATTCCAATCTCCACCTGCATCAACATGGGATTTCCATTTACGCATGAGGAGATTACCATCCATGAAGTAAGCCACATTCTTCTTCTTCACCTCTTCTAACGAGACAACACTAGAAAAACATTTAGCAAGCTTGTTGTCAACCTTTTGGTTAGCAATCAGCTGCTCACGAGTGACTGGTAATTGTATTGCATCAGCAATAACTTCAACGTACTTTGATTCTTTCCTGGGCTGTTTGTCAGAGGTGATCAGCTTCTCAGAGGTATCACACAATCCATCCTCTTGATCATCCTCTTTGAACAGAACAGTGTTCGACAAATCTATCACGTCACCCTCTTGTAGTGCCTGAGCACGAGTGACAGCACAAGCGGGGAACACATGTGGATAACTCTGTGCCAACTCATTCGAGAGCGAGTGGTCACTTTTATCCAATACTTCCAATACGGGTACTACCTTTCCTCCGGCAATATCGTTACCCATTATAAAGGTCACACCTTTCACTGGCAATTTAGGACGTACCCCCACTCTGAATATTCCACTGATTAACTCAGAGTGTACTTTCACAAAGTGCAATGGCACTGGGACAAAACCCATTTCAATACCCTGCACTAACACACTGGAACCACAGTATGTATCGTCAGATAAGGGCAACACATCAGACAATATAAACGACTGCGCCGCACCAGTATCTCTAAGGATTTTAACCGGACGCTGAGACGCTTCGTCATTCTCTAGGGACACAAACCCCTCGGAAATGAATGGTTCATAACTGCGGTCGGGGACTGAGACTTTCAAACTACAGTTACCCTGAGGTACCTGTTTTGTTGCAGACCTCACAACCGTACGAATTAGAGCAACACCTGTTGGTGGCTTGGCACGAAGAGGCATCCCTTGTTTGCGTTTAAGCAGGAAGCAATCATTAATCATATGTCCCACTTTATGACAATAGAAACAGGAACGCTCATTCTTCTGGCGTGCTTGATATACTACTGCGGGCCGACTAGGGCTAAAGGTAGGAAACTCAGTGGTTCTACTCTCAGTTTGAGCCGAAAACACACTCTTGTGCGTCAACACAAACTCGTCTGCCAACACAGACGCTTCTGCCAGGGAGGATACTTTCTGTTCGTTTAGGTAAACTACAATGCGTTCGGGTAAGCAATTTTTAAACTCTTCCAACAAGATTAACTCCCGAAGAGAGTTGAAATCAGTTACCTTACTAGCAGCATGCCATTTATCAAACAGATTTCCCTTGTCTCTAGCAAATTCCACATAAGTCTTACTAGAAGACTTTCTATGAGACCTAAATCTCTGTCGGTATGCCTCAGGCACAAGCTCATAGGCACGAAGAACAGTAGCTTTGACCACTTCATAATTCAAACTGTCCTCCAGAGGTAGCGCTGACAAAACCTCTTGGGCTTTACCAGTTAATTTACACTGAAGTAATAGGCACCATACCTCTTCAGGCCACTTCAATGCTACGGCTATACGCTCAAATACACAAAAATAGGAGTCAACCTCCGACTCTCTGAACAAAGGTACTAAGGCTATCTGCCTACTAATGTCAAACGTGTTTGAGGACACAGCAGGTGAGGACGACTCACTAACAGTGACAGCAGGAACGAAGGCTAGCCTCGCTGTCTCTGCCTCCAGTTCCATCTGGCGCATTTTAAACGTCATCTGCCTCTGTTCTCGTTCTCGTTCTTTTTCTGCCTCAATTTTACACATCTCCAAATCTAAATGCCGCTGTTCTTTTTCTGCCTCAATTTTACCCATCTCCAAATCTAAATGCCGCTGTTCTCTTTCTGCCTCAATTTTACACATCTCCAACTGGAGAGTCTCTCGCCTAATTTGGGCTCTCTCTTCCACCTCTAGTTGTAACTGTGCTAAACGGACATCCCTCCTGGCATCACCGTTTGACAGTGGGGAGAGTGGTTCAAAATGGGACAATGTGGCTGGTGTTTTAGCCTCGCCCTCATTATCAGACACCAATGGGCTTACAGGAGCAGTAACATCCCCTACAGTGGTAGTATGCTCAGGCAGCGGTAACACAAGCACCTGCTCTTCCAACAATACATTTAACACTAGCTGTTTAACCTCCGCCTTAACTACACTCTGCGGAATCGATATTGAGTAATGGTCAGCCAAGGTCATTAAATCAACTCTACGACATTTATCAAAAACCTCCCACGAAGGATTATCCAAAAAAGACTTCAAATCAAAAGTAGCCATCTTACACTACTTCACAAGAGCCAACGAAAATAGCAAACACTAATGCTACTTCAGCTATGACGCTCAACACTGAACTATACCACTACAACAATCTACATGAGCGGCATGGGTGTCAGTAAAGACATATCCCGGATGAGGCTCCACTTATGTTACGAATCCCTTTTGGCCCGACAGTCTAGGGGGGATGGTAGTGAGACCCGTAACATAACTCATGTAAATTATAATTGTGACAAAGTAAAAGTGTGAACGTAATAACCAGGACAACTGAAATTATACCGTCAAACTCAGGGTTTATTTTAAAACACACAGTAATGGGGGGAGCAGGAAAAGGGGCTGAGCTGGACCCAAGGAAAGAAACAAATATGCAAAAACACCCCTAAGCTAGACTAGCCTATTTCAACAACAGCTAACTAACTAACCAAAATACAGTGGGTGGTCCGCCCAGTTCTAACTAGTGTGTGTTAACAAAGTTCACCTACGGGTAGTGTATGCCCATGGGCGACTTGTCTTGGTTTCCCCTTTTCCCACCAGCAACAAACAAACACCATAACCAAAACAATACTCACAGGTGATGACAAAGTGCTATGGAGGTGCTCAAACAAAAGAAAGGTTAATTAATACACAGAGAGCGAGCGAAGAACAGAGATCTACAAACATGGCATTTACAAAGAGATTGAGCTACTGAAATCTATAAAAGAATAGATCTACCAACATGGCATTACAAAGATTGAGCTCTTGAACAAACAAATGATGGGGTTTTTAAACCATGGGGAAGGAACTGTGATAGGGTAGGAAACAGGAGGAGGTGTGTCTTCTGATTGATGGGTTGATTGTTGACTGATTGGGGAGTGATGATTTTCACCTGTGAGGGGAGAATGAGAGAAAAGAAACACGCACACGCAGGATACACACACAGGATACCTGTATCCGTAACACCAAACATACTGTATGTAAATACATTCCCTCATACCAGCCATACTGTATGTAAATACATTCCCTCATACCAGCCATACTGTATGTAAATACATTCCCTCATACCAGCCATACTGTATGTAAATACATTCCCTCATACCAGCCATACTGTATGTAAATACATTCCCTCATACCAGCCATACTGTATGTAAATACATTCCCTCATACCAGCCATACTGTATGTAAATACATTCCCTCATACCAGCCATACTGTATGTAAATACATTCCCTCATACCAAACATACTGTATGTAAATACATTCCCTCATACCAGCCATACTGTATGTAAATACATTCCCTCATACCAGCCATACTGTATGTAAATACATTCCCTCATACCAGCCATACTCTATGTAAATACATTCCCTCATACCAGCCATACTGTATGTAAATACATTCCCTCATACCAGCCATACTGTATGTAAATACATTCCCTCATACCAGCCATACTGTATGTAAATACATTCCCTCATACCAGCCATACTGTATGTAAATACATTCCCTCATACCAGCCATACTGTATGTAAATACATTCCCTCATACCAGCCATACTGTATGTAAATACATTCCCTCATACCAGCCATACTGTATGTAAATACATTCCCTCATACCAGCCATACTGTATGTAAATACATTCCCTCATACCAAACATACTGTATGTAAATACATTCCCTCATACCAGCCATACTGTATGTAAATACATTCCCTCATACCAGCCATACTGTATGTAAATACATTCCCTCATACCAAACATACTGTATGTAAATACATTCCCTCATACCAGCCATACTGTATGTAAATACATTCCCTCATACCAAACATACTGTATGTAAATACATTCCCTCATACCAGCCATACTGTATGTAAATACATTCCCTCATACCAGCCATACTGTATGTAAATACATTCCCTCATACCAGCCATACTGTATGTAAATACATTCCCTCATACCAGCCATACTGTATGTAAATACATTCCCTCATACCAGCCATACTGTATGTAAATACATTCCCTCATACCAGCCATACTGTATGTAAATACATTCCCTCATACCAGCCATACTGTATGTAAATACATTCCCTCATACCAGCCATACTGTATGTAAATACATTCCCTCATACCAGCCATACTGTATGTAAATACATTCCCTCATACCAGCCATACTGTATGTAAATACATTCCCTCATACCAGCCATACTGTATGTAAATACATTCCCTCATACCAAACATACTGTATGTAAATACATTCCCTCATACCAGCCATACTGTATGTAAATACATTCCCTCATACCAGCCATACTGTATGTAAATACATTCCCTCATACCAGCCATACTGTATGTAAATACATTCCCTCATACCAGCCATACTGTATGTAAATACATTCCCTCATACCAGCCATACTGTATGTAAATACATTCCCTCATACCAGCCATACTGTATGTAAATACATTCCCTCATACCAGCCATACTGTATGTAAATACATTCCCTCATACCAGCCATACTGTATGTAAATACATTCCCTCATACCAAACATACTGTATGTAAATACATTCCCTCATACCAGCCATACTGTATGTAAATACATTCCCTCATACCAGCCATACTGTATGTAAATACATTCCCTCATACCAGCCATACTGTATAAAGAGACATTCACTTTGATATATCTGTATATGCAAATCAAATTCCTGGTACATGTAAATGTACTTGACAATTAAAGGTGATTCTGATGCTGATTCTGATATGGAGACATTTTCTCATTCGATATGTTAACATTTTGGCCATGTTCTTTTGTAATCTCCACCTGGCACAGCCAAAAGAGTACTGGCCACCCCTCATAGCCTGGTTCCTCTCTAGGTTTTGGCCTTTCTAGGGAGTTTGTCCTAGCCACCGTGCTTCTACACCTGCATTGCTTGCTTCTTGGGGTTTTTGGCTGGGTTTCTGTACAGCACTTTTTGACATCAGCTGATGTAAGAAGGGCTTTATAAATACATTTGATTGATTGATTACTATTAGACATTATATTTTATTGTGCACGCAAGAAACAGAAATGTACCACAATAGACCAAATAGATTATAACTCCCTGTGCTTGTATTTAGTTGTATTGTTAATTGATCTCTGTGCTTTCTAATCAGCTCCAGTCCAGCCTCCAGCCAACCTCATGTGGATTCAGGAAGGAACTAACGTGTCTCTAAACTGGGAGCCGGTCAAGTCTAAAGACAACGAGTCAGATGTCATAGGATACAAGGTACGCCCACCTTACAATACTCTACAACCGTCTCAGCTCATTCTCATCCTATCTAGGAGCCGGTGTCCTGGCTCAATAATCATCCTATCTAGGAGCCGGTGTCCTGGCTCAATAATCATCCTATCTAGGAGCCGGTGTCCTGGCTCAATACTCATCCTATCTAGGAGCCGGTGTCCTGGCTCAATACTCATCCTATCTAGGAGCCGGTGTCCTGGCTCAATACTCATCCTATCTAGGAGCCGGTGTCCTGGCTCAATACTCATCCTATCTAGGAGCCGGTGTCCTGGCTCAATACTCATCGTATCTAGGAGCCGGTGTCCTGGCTCAATACTCATCCTGACCTGGTGTCCTGGCTCAATGTCCATCCTGACCTGGTGCCCTGGCTCAATATCCATCCTTACCTGGTGTCCTGGCTCAATATCCATCCTGACCTGGTGTCCTGGCTCAATTCCCACCTTGACCTGGTGTCCTGGCTCAATACCCGTCCTGACCGGGTGTCCTGGCTCAATTCCCATCCTGACCTGGTGTCCTGGCTCAATTCCCATCCTGACCGGGTGTCCTGGCTCAATGCCCATCCTGACTTTGTGTCTTTGCTCAATGCCCATCCTGGCCTGGTGTCCTGGCTCAATATCCATCCTTGCCTGGTGTCCTGGCTCAATATCCACCCTGGCCCGGTGTCCTGGCTCAATATCCATCCTGGCCCAGTGTCCTGGCTCAATATCCATCCTGACCTGGTGTCCTGGCTCAATGCCAATCCTGACCCGTTGTCCTGGCTAAATTCAAAATCTGACCATTTTACTATTATGGCCTCCTAATCATCCCCAGCTAACTCATCCAACCATACTATGGTACTGTATATAGTCTCTTAATCATCCCCAGCTAACTCATCAAACCATACTATCTTACTGTATATAGTCTCTTAATAATCCCCAGCTAACTCATCCAACCATACTGTATATAGTCTCTTAATCATCCCAGCTAACTCATCCAACCATACTATCTTAATGTATATTGTCTCTTAATCATCCCCAGCTAACTCATCCAACCACACTATCTTACTGTATATAGTCTCTTAATCACCCCCAGCTAACTCATCCAATAATACTATAATATTGTATTATAAACAAAACAATAGGTTTTAAGTGAGAAGTATGCATTGGTCTGAAGCACCACAATGCCTACTCCACCCATGCTCTACCAAGGTTTTTCCAGCACACAGCTTTGACCTACTACAGTAGCCATGTTGGTCTATTGTACTTCAAACTATGTGAAGGCAGGTTGCTTAAGATTCAAACCTTCTCAAACTGACTACATCCATATGAAAAACTTTGCAAAGATAAATATATCTAGCTAGCCTGCTTCTTTGTAGCTTGCTTCTCATCTGACTGGTGTTAGCTAGCTAGCTACAGCTGCTAGCCTGCTACTAGATAGCTGCTGTTGTGCAGCAACCGAGTTGCTGGTCTCGGTTTTAGAAAAGGTAGCACATTGTTGGTTCTTAATGGACATAAATTAGCATGTGAGAGTGATAAATTACACATACTGTGGGGTGGCAGGTAGCCTAGTGGTTAGAGTATTGGGCAAGAAACTGAAAGGTCGCTGGATCGAATCCCTGAGCTGACGCGGTAAAAATGTGTCATTCTGCCCCTGAGCAAAGCAGTTATCCCACTGTTCCCCAGTAGGCTGAAATTGTAAATAATAATTTGTAACTGACTTGCCTAATTAAACAAAGGTTGCATTTGATACTTTTTTATAGTCTCAGTTTAATCCAACGTCTAGAATTTCAGCTAACGTTAGGTTGGCCTAGTAAATACTCTGAGAACTCAATTGATAACTACCATTTAAAAAATCGGTGTGTTTTTCTCGGTAATGACTGGACGGCTCATGATGAGAGGTGGAGAGTTTGTTGTGTGCTTCCAATCATGCTGATTTGACATTGGTGTCAAATTGGATTAGATTTGATGGTAGGGAGATTTTTATTTATTAACCGTAGCTTCAACCAATGCCATACTATTGGCCCTAGCTTCAACCAATGCCATATTATTGGTCACAGGTTCAACCAATGCCATACTATTAGCCCTAGCTTCAACCAATGACATATTATTGGCCCTAGCTTCAACCAATGCCATACTATTGGCCCTAGCTTCAACTAACCTGGGGCGGCAGGTAGCCTAGTGTTGGACTAGTAACCAAAATGTTGCAAGATTAAATCCCCGAGCTGACAAGGAAAAAAATATGTTGTTCAGCTTCTGAACAAGGCAGTTAACCCACTGTTCCTAGGCCGTCATTGAAAATAAGAATTTGTTCTTAACTGACTTGCCTACTTAAAAATAAAGGTTAAATAAAATGCCATAATAATAGCACTAGCTTCAACCAATGCCATGTTATTAGCCATAGCTTCAACCAATGCCATACGATTGGCACAATTTTCAATCAATGCCTTAATTTTGGCCCAAGATTCAACCAATACCCTAGCTTCAACCAATGTCCCAGCTTCAACCAATGCCCTACTATTGGCCCAAGTTTCAAACAATGCCATGCTATTGCCATAGATTCAACCAATGCAATCCTATTGACCCTAGCTTCAACCAATGCCCTACTATTGGCCCTAGCTTCAACCAATAGCCTAGCATCAACCAATGCCTTTCTATTGGCCCTAGAGCTTCAACCAGTGCCATACTATTAGCCCTACCTTCAAACAATGCCATACCATTAGCACTAGCTTCCACCAATGCCATAATGTTACCCCAGCTTCTACCAATGCCATACTATTAGCCCTAGCTACAACAATGCCATAACATTAGCCCTAGCTACAGCCAATTCCCTACTATTGGCCCAAGCTTCAACCAATACCCTAGCTTCAACCAATGCCCTAGCTTTAACCAATGCAATCCTATTGGCCCTAGCTTCAACCAATGCCCTAGCTTCAACCAATGCCCTTCTATTGGCCCTAGCTTCAACCAATGCCATACCATTAGCCCTAGCTTCAACCAATGCCCTAGCTACAACCAATTCCCTACTATGGGCCCAAGCTTCAACCAATGCCCTACTATTAGCTCTAGCTTGAACCAATGACCTAGCTTCAACCAATGCCATACTATTAGCCCTAGCTTCAACCAGTGCCCTACTATTGCCCCTAGAACTTCAACCAATGCCATAGTGGCCCTACCTTCAAACAATGCCATACCATTAGCCCTAGCTTCCACCAATGCCATATTATTGGCCCAAGCTTCAACCAATGCCATGCTATTGCCTTAGATTCAACCAATGCTATCCTATTGGCCCTAGCTTCAACCAATGCCATACCATTAGCCCTAGCTTCAACCTATGCCCTACCTTCAACCAATGCCCTACTATTGCCCCTAGCTTCAACCAATGCAATCCTATTGGCCCTAGCTTCCACCAATGCCATAATATTACCCCAGCTTCTACCAATGCCATACTATTAGCCCTAGCTACAACAATGCCATAACATTAGCCCTAGCTACAGCCAATTCCCTACTATTGGCCCAAGCTTCAACCAATACCCTAGCTTCAACCAATGCCCTAGCTTTAACCAATGCAATCCTATTGGCCCTAGCTTCAACCAATGCCCTAGCTTCAACCAATGCCCTTCTATTGGCCCTAGCTTCAACCAATGCCATACCATTAGCCCTAGCTTCAACCAATGCCCTAGCTACAACCAATTCCCTACTATGGGCCCAAGCTTCAACCAATGCCCTACTATTAGCTCTAGCTTGAACCAATGACCTAGCTTCAACCAATGCCATACTATTAGCCCTAGCTTCAACCAGTGCCCTACTATTGCCCCTAGAACTTCAACCAATGCCATAGTGGCCCTACCTTCAAACAATGCCATACCATTAGCCCTAGCTTCCACCAATGCCATATTATTGGCCCAAGCTTCAACCAATGCCATGCTATTGCCTTAGATTCAACCAATGCTATCCTATTGGCCCTAGCTTCAACCAATGCCATACCATTAGCCCTAGCTTCAACCTATGCCCTACCTTCAACCAATGCCCTACTATTGCCCCTAGCTTCAACCAATGCAATCCTATTGGCCCTAGCTTCAACCAATGCACTATCTTCAAACAATGCCCTTCTATTGGCCCTAGCTTCAACCAATGCTCTAGCTTCAACCAATGCCTTACTATTAGCCCTAGCTTCAACCAATGCAATCCTATTGGCCCTAGCTTCAACCAATGCCCTAGCTTCAACCAATGTCCTTCTATTGGCCCTAGCTTCAACCAATGCCATACCATTACCCCAGCTTCCACCAATCTCATACCATTAGCCCTAGCTTCAACAAATTCCCTACTATTGGCCCAAGCTTCAACCAATACCCTAGTTTCAACCAATGCTCTACTATTAGCTCTAGCTTGAAGCAATGACCTAGCTTCCACCAATGCCATACTATTAGCCATAGCGTCCACCAATGCCATATTATTTGCCCAAGCTTCAACCAAAGCCTTGCTATTGCCACAGCTTCAACCAATGCCATACCATTAGCCCTAGCTTCAACCAATGCCCTACCTTCAACGAATGCCCAACTATTGGCCCTAGCTTCAACCAATGCCATACTATGGCCCTAGCTTCAACCAATGCAATTATATTGGCCATAGCTTCAATCAATGCCCTAGCTTCAACAAATGCCTTACTATTAGCCCTAGCTTCAACCAATGCAATCCTATTGGCCCTAGCTTCAACCAATGCTCTAGCTTCAACCAATGCCCTTCTTTTGGGCCTAGCTTCAACCAATGCTATTTTATTAGCCCTACTTTCAACCAGTGCCATACTATTGGCCCTAGCTTCAACCAATGCCGTACTGTTGTGGGCGCTATCGCCTCCACAATAATATAGCCACCTAATCAACCCCAGCTTACTCATCCAACCCCTCTCATCTTCCCTGCTACTTTTCCTTTGATTGTTGCTGTAAACGAGAATGTGTTGTCAACTTCTCAGTCATCTTACCTGGTACAATACACCTTATACATAAACTATCCAGACACAGACAATCTGCCTTTAGCCAACACCATTACCACTCTGGAGCCAGTAACCACAGGCCCAGCACACATTTATGTATTATTAGTTCTGGCAGAGTGACCCACTGAATTAACATAGCTAACATGTATACAACAATAGGAAGGCTATTGAAACTGAAACATTGTGTATGTGGCTGCAGGAATAAGACAGTGTCTGTAGAAACATAGGGGTTGGCTTTTCTTTCTCTGTTATCTTGTGTAATGTATTCTCCTCGTGATGGAACCAAGGTTATATTCACAACTGGAGATGTTGTGCTCAACTCTTATACAGATAGGAGTCGTCAAACTCAGAAGAAATAGACGTTCTTTACTCACAAATAAAGTCATTAATTTAGATATATGATATCAGCAGTCTCAACCATATTGTTGTTTGTGTCCAACTGGAGGGGTTATTGGTTCAGGAGGGGTTATTGGGTCAGGAGGGGTTATTGGGTCAGGAGGGGTTATTGGGTCAGGAGGGGTTATTGGGTAAGGAGGGGTGCGTCCTGCTCGAGGGGTTATTGGGTCAGGAGGGGTTATTGGGTCAGGAGGGGTTATTGGGTCAGGAGGGGTTAATGGGACAGGAGGGATTATTGGGTCAGGAGGGGTTATTGGGTCAGGAGGGGTTATTGGGTCAGGAGGGGTGCGTCCTGCTCGAGGGGTTATTGGGTCAGGAGGGGTTATTGGGTCAGGAGGGGTTAATGGGTCAGGAGGGATTATTGGGTCAAGAGGGATTATTGGGTCAGGATGGGTTATTGGGTCAGGAGGGGTTAATGGGTCAGGAGGGGTGTGTCCTACTGGAGGGGTTATTGGGTCAGGAGGGATTATTGGGACAGGAGGGGTGTGTCCAACATTGATAATTATTTGATTAATTAATTACCTGATTTATTGATTGATGAATTGGTTAATTGATTGATTGTTTGTTTGCGTGTCCGACTACAGGTGTCGAGTGGGCTTGAGATTAGCTTGTCCACCGTTGATTAATTGATTTATTTATTGTCCTGCTACAGGTGTTATTGAGCCAGGAGGGGCGTGTCCACCATCAGGTAATGAGGACCATCACCCCCTCGGCTGTCCTCTCTCTCCCTGAGGGGGGCACATACATCATTGAGGTGCGGGCGGTGAGTGAGGGGGGAGAGGGAGCAACCAGCTCCCAGGTCAGAGTACTCACCTCTTCAGGTAAGACAGACACTGAGCCCAAATCAAACTAATGTGCTTCTGTAATTACTAGCGTGTTTCAATTGGTCAAATACTCTCACAGCATGGCTATTGGAGGACTGGAACCTATTGTTACTTCCAGGTCACCTTAAATATACAGTATATACAGTGTATTCAGAAAGTATTCAGACCCATTTAAATTTTTCAGCATTTTGTTTTACTCGTTAATCGACACACAATACCCCATAATGGGAAATTGTAGCAAATTTATTCTACAAAAAAACTGGAACAATAATACCTTATTTAGATATGTATTCAGACTCTTTGCAATGAATTTAGCTCAGGTGCATCCTATTTCCATTGATCATCCTTGAGATGTTTCTATAACTTGATTGTCCACCTGTGGTAAATTCAAATGACTGGACATGATTTGGAAAGGCACACATCTGTCTACTGTATATATGTTTCTCATTGTCTGAGAGTCCTTTAGGTGCCTTTTGGAAAACTCCAAGCTGGCTGTTATGTGGCTTTAACTGAGGAGTGGCTTCCATCTGGCCACTCTGCCATAAATACCTGCTTGGTGGAATGTTGCAGAGATGGTTGTCCTTCTGGAAGGTTCTACCATATCCACAGAGGAACTCTGGAGCTCTGTCAGTGACCATTGGGTTCTTGGTCACCTCCCTGACCAAGGCCTTTTCTACCCCCATTGCTCAGTTTGGCCGGGCAGCCAGCTCTAGGAAGAGTATTGGTGGTTCCAAACTTCTTCCATTTAAGAATGATGGAGACCACTGTGTTCTTGGGGACCTTCAATGCTGCAGACATTTTTTGGAGCCCTTCCCCAGATCTGTGCCTCGACACAATCCTGTCTCGGAGCTCTACGGACAATTCCTTCGACCTCATGGCTTGGTTTTTGCTCTGACATGCACTGTCAACTGTGGGACCTCATATAGACAGGTGTGTGCCTTTCCAAATAATGTACAATACATTTAATTTACCACAGTTGGACTCCAATCAAGTTGTAGAAAGATCTCAAGGATGATCAAAGGAAACAGGATTGACTTAAGCTCAATTTTGAGTCTCATTTTCATGTCTACTCCCTCTCCTCCTCTCTGCTCTCATTGTCGCCAGTTTACTTATTGCTACACACACCTGTCACCATCGTTACGCGCTCCTGCACCTCATGAGACTCACATGGACTCCATCACTTCTATGATTACCTCTCCTGTATCTGTCACTCCCTTTGGTTCTTTCCCCAGCCAGTATTAGTTGTGTTTCTCATGTCCAGACGCTACTCTTGTTTTGTATTGTTCCATGTTTTTTGTATTATTAAATTCACCCCTGTGTTTGATTCCTGACGCCCAGCGTCTGCGTTACAGAATACAGCCTCAAAAAATGGAAGCAACAGGGATTTTTTAAATAATTTATTTTTAGCTGGTGACGTCGGGTACAAGGGCCACTGTCGAAGCAACCGGGGATGCCTCACCTGGATAGTCAGGTTCTCAAGCCTTGGTTGGCTCATCAGGCTTCCATTGTCAATGCAACTGGGGATACCTCAGCCATCCCATCAGGCTTCCAAGCCTCAGCTGGTTCGTCAGTCTCCCGCGCCTCAGCTGGCTCGTCAGTCTCCCGCAACTCAGCCTGTTTGTCAGGCTCCCGCGCCTAAGCCGGTTTGTCAGGCTACCGCAGCCGGTTCATCAGGCTCCCGTGCCTCAGCAGGTTCGTCAGGCTCCCGCAACTCAGCCGGTTCCACTAGTTCCCGTTCCTCAGCCGGGTTTACAGGTTCCCGCGCCTCGCTGGCTCTTCAGGTTCCCGTGCCTCAGCTGGCTCTTCAGATTCCCGCGCCTCAGCTGGCTCTTCAGGTTCCCGCGCCTCAGCTGGCTCTTCAGGTTCCCGCGCCTCAGCTGGCTCTTCAGGTTCCCGCGCCTCAGCTGGCTCTTCAGGTTCCCGCACCTCATCAGAGGTGACCGTCCTGCTCCTGGTCATTGGGACCGTTCCTCTGGTAGGCGTCCTGCGGCCTGAGCCACGCATCAGGGAGGGGGTACTGTCATGTCTACTCCCTCTCCTCCTCTCTGCTCTCATTGTCACCAGTTTACTTATTGCTACACACACCTGTCACCATCGTTACGCGCTCCTGCGCCTCATGAGACTCACCTGGACTCCATCACTTCTATGATTAACTCTCCTGTATCTGTCACTCCCTTTGTTTCTTTCCCCAGCCAGGATTAGTTGTGTTTCTCATGTCCAGACGCTACTCTTGTTTGTATTGTTCCATATTTTCTGTATTATTAAATCCACCCCCTGTTCTTGATTCTTGACTCGCAGCGTCTACGTTACACTCATATCAATGGGTCTGAATTTTAAAATTTGCTATTTTATATGTTTTCGCTTTGTCATTTCGGGGTATTGTGTGTTGATTGATGAGGAAAAACAGCTATTAAATCAATTTTAGAATAAGGCTGTAACATAACTAAATGTGGAAAATGTCAAGGGGTTTGAATATTTTCAGAATTAACTGTATGTATAAATTACTTCCAGGCAGACTGGAACAAAAGACTGGAACACCCGACGAGGGATAATAAACTGACTGGAACACCAGGCTAGGATTCATAAAGAGACTGGACCACCATACAAGGGCAAATAAATAGACAGTCTGGAACACCAGACTAGAGTTTATGAATAAGACTGGAACACCAGGCTACGACTAATAAACAGACTGGAACACCAGACTAGGATTAATAAACAGACTGGAACACCAGACTAGGATTAATAAACAGACTGGAACACCAGGCTGGGGTTAATAAACAGACTGGAACACCAGGCTAGGATTAATAAACAGACTGGAACACCAGACTGGGGTTAATAAACAGACTGGAACACCAGACTAGGATTAATAAACAGACTGGAACACCAGGCTAGGATTAATCAACAGACTAGAACACCAGACTGGGGTTAATAAACAGACAAGAACACCAGACTAGGATTAATAAACAGACTGGAACACCAGGCTAGGATTACTAAACAGACTGGAACACCAGACTGGGGTTAATAAACAGACTGGAACACCAGACTAGGATTAATAAACAGACTGGAACACCAGGCTAGGATCAATAAACAGACTGGAACACCAGACTAGGATTAATAAACAGACTGAAACACCAGGCTAGGACTCATAAACAGACTGACTGGAATATTATCTCTTCTAGATCCTGTTTCTCCTCCTCCCCTGTTTCTCCTCCTCCCCTGTTTCTCCTCCTCCCCTGTTTTTCCTCCCCTGTTCTTCCTCCTCTGTTTCTCCTCCCCTTTTTCTCCTCCCCTGTTGCTCCTCCCCTGTTTCTCCTCCTCCCCTGTTTCTCCCCTCCCCTGTTTCTCCTCTTCCCCTGTTTTTCCTCCCCTGTTCTTCCTCCTCTGTTTCTCCTCCTCCCCTGTTCTCCTCCCCTATTTTTCTCATCCCCTGTTTCTCCTCCCCTGTTTCTACTCCTCCCCTATTTTCTCCTCCCCTGTTTTCTCCCTCCCCTGTTTCTCCTCCCCTATTTTTCTCCTACCCTGTTTCTCCTCCTCCCCTGTTTCTCCTCCCCTATTTTTCTCCTCCCCTGTTTCTCCTCCTCCCCTGTATCTCCTCCTCCCCTGTTTCTTCTCATCCCCTGTTTCTCCT
This sequence comes from Oncorhynchus clarkii lewisi, assembly GCF_045791955.1. NCBI lineage: Eukaryota > Metazoa > Chordata > Actinopteri > Salmoniformes > Salmonidae > Oncorhynchus > Oncorhynchus clarkii. The sequence continues at coordinate 46,976,504 of NC_092170.1, read as the reverse complement.
CCCCTATTTTCTCCTCCCCTGTTTCTCCTCCCCTGTTTCTCCTCCTCCTCTGTTTCTCCTCCTCCCCTATTTTCCTCCTCCCCTGTTTCTCCTCCTCCCCTATTTTTATCCTCCCCTGTTTCTCCTCCTCCCCTGTTACTCCTCCCCTATTTTTCTCCTCCCCTGTTTCTCCTCCTCCCCTGTTTCTCCTCCCCTATTTTGTCTTCTCCCCTGTTTCTCCTCCCCTGTTTTTCCTCCTCCCCTGTTTCTCCTCCTCCCCTGTTTCTCTTCCTCCCCTGTTTCTCCTCCTCCCCTGTTCTTCCTCCCCTGTTTCTCCTCCCCTATTTTTCTCCTCCTCTGTTTCTCCTCCTCCCCTATTTCTCCTCCTCCCCTATTTCTCCTCCTCCCCTGTTTCTACTCCCCTGTTTTTCTCCTCCCCTGTTTCTCCTCCTCCCCTGTTTCGTCTCCCCTGTTTCTCCTCCTCCCCTGTTTATCCTCCTCCCCTATTTTTCTCCTCCCCTGTTTCTCCTCCCCTATTTTCCCCTCCCCTGTTTCTCCTCCTCCCCTGTTTCTCCTCCCCTATTTTTCTCCTCCCCTGTTTCTCCTCCTCCCCTGTTGCTACTCCCCTATTTTCCTCCTCCCCTGTTTCTCCTCCTCCCCTGTTTTAACCCTAACCCTAACCACTAACCCCTTACCCATAACCCTAACCCAAACCTAACTCCTAACCCTAATCACTAACCCCTTACCCTAACCCTAATTCTAAACCTTACGCTGAACCTAACTCCTAACCCTAATCACTAACCCCTTACCCTAACCCTAATCACTAACCCCTTATTCTAACCACTAACCCCTTACCCTAACCCTAATCACTAACCCCTTACCCTAACCCTAATTCTAAACCTTACGCTGAACCTAACCCCTAAGCTTAAAATAGCCTATGTCCTCTTGGGGAATTAGGAAATGTCCCCACGAGGGAGACTTTTCCTTGCACAGCTAAGTTAGTCTCAAACAAGACAAATGTTAAGTTTACCATAATTTGTAGAAACACAAGTAACAAGCTTTTTAGTCCAAACACATAAACGTGCATTTTATTATTTCTCTGCCAGACGAAAGATTCATTTCTGCAATTTCAAAGCCCCTGAGAGTTAATGTCAACAATTAGCATACTTCAAACTACTGTGGGTGCTTGCGAATTATTTTAGATTAAATTGTGTCTGTGAGAAGAAACCAGTCCTTACAAAAATGATTTTCTGTTTATCGGAAATGTTTGGATTTATTATAGCACAGGCCTGCCTGCCTGTCATACCTTGTTATTACCTTCGTCTGCTGTCTACTTAGTCTTGTTGTTTAACTAGCCAGTTGTCTAATTAGTCTGTTGCGCTGTCTAATTAGCCTGCTGTCTAATTAGCCTGCTGTCTAATTAGCCTGCTGTCTAATTAGTACGTTGTCTAATTGGTCTGTTGCCTAATTAGTCTGTTTTCTAATTAGTCTGCTGTCTAGTCTGTTTTCTAAATAATCTGTTGTTTAATTAGTCAGCTGTTTAATTATTTTGCTGTCTAATTAATCTGCTGTCTAATTAATCTGCTGTCTAATTAATCTGCTGTATAATTAATCTGCTGTCTAATTAATCTGCTGTCTAATTAGTCTGTTGTCTAATTAATCTCCTGTCTAATTAATCTGCTGTCTAATTAGTCTGTTGTCTAATTAAACTGCTGTCTAATTAGTATGCTGTCTAATTAATCTGCTGTCTAATTAGTCTGTTGTCTAATTAATCTGCTGTCTAGTCTGTTGTCTAATTAATCTGCTGTCTAGTCTGTTTTCTAATTAGTCTGCTGTCTAATTAATCTGCTGTCTAGTGTGTTGTCTAATTAATCTGCTGTCTAGTCTGTTTTCTAATTAGTCTGCTGTCTAATTAATCTGCTGTCTAGTCTGTTTTCTAATTAGTCTGCTGTCTAATTAATCTGTTGTCTAGTCTGTTTTCTAATTAGTCTGCTGTCTAGTCTGTTTTCTAATTAGTCTGCTGTCTAATTAATCTGCTGTCTAGTCTGTTTTCTAATTAGTCTGCTGTCTAATTAATCTGCTGTCTAGTCTGTTTTCTAATTAGTTTCCTGTCTAATTAATCTGCTGTCTAGTCTGTTTTCTAATTAGTCTGCTGTCTAATTAATCTGCTGTCTAGTCTGTTTTCTAATTAGTCAGCTGTCTAATTAATCTGCTGTCTAGTCTGTTTTCTAATTAATCTGCTGTCTAGTCTGTCTAATTAGTCAAACTGAATATACTGCAGCTCTGTAATGCTGTTAGTCCAAGCTTGATGTGCAAATTGTAGGTCTAATTGTTACATTTTATAAAATCATGAAACTTGGTACACATCATTTCACTTCACTGATGGCATTATAGTGAATCGGAGCAATCTTCAATTTTGATCAGGGTTGGAGTCAATTCCATTTAAATTCCAGTCAGTTCGGAAAGTACACTGACATTCCAATTCCAAATCTCTTCAATGCTTTTTAAAATTTTTGGAATTGGAATTTTGGTTATTTTCTGAATTGACTGGAATTGAAATTGAATTTACCCCAACTCGGGTCTGGATTCCAGGCTACATGTTGTCTGTTGCTCCCCAACCCTGGTATGGACTCTCTAATGACTAGATGTTCTCTCCCCCTGTCTACCCCCACCCCCCAATCCCCCTGTCTACCCCATCCCTCTATCCTTGTGTCTATCCCCATCTCCCTGTCTACCCCATCCCTCTATCCCTGTTTCTATCCCCATCTCCCTGTCTACCCCCACCCCATCTCCCTGTCTACCCCATCCATCTATCCCTGTGTCTATCCCCATCCCCATCTCCCTGTCTACCCCCATCCCCATCTCCCTGTCTACCCCATCCTCATCTCCCCATCCCTCCACCCCTGTCTTCCATCCCTCCATCCCCCATCTCCCTGTCTACCCCAATTCCCCCCATTCCTCCACCCCTGTTTCCCCACTCCTTCATTCTCCCTGTCCCCCTCGTCTTCCCGTCCCTCCACCCCTCCATCCCTCTAACCCAGGTGTCCGAGCGAAGAGTGGCCAGTGTTCGGTTCACAGCCTGCTACCGTGGGGCCTGCCATGGACTACTGCTATGCTCCTCTCCGTTCCTCTGGTGCCTTCAGCTTCCTGGTGAGGCCTACACAGAGAGACCTCCTCCCTCGCTCCTCCATCCCGCCTTCCTCCTATACATGGAGGGACCTCTTTCATCCCTCCCTTCCTCAGACGGTCTGTTTTCTCTGACCTTATCCATAAGCCAACCAGGCCTGGGGCCTGCCGAGGACATCCATTTTTGACACCAACAAACCAATGGATGGTCAAAAAATAACATTAATTTATTTTATTTAAGTATACATTTTTCAGGAGCTGAACTAAACATTATTTGTGAAAACATGTTTTTTTTGCACTTTTTTCCCAACATTACTTGTGTTGTACTGTCACTGTACATTGTTGTGGAAATACTTTTTGTTTAATAATTTAAGGGCACCCCAAATGGCACCCTATTCCCTATATAGTGCCCTATGGGCCTGGTCAAAAGTAGTGCACTATGTAGGGAATAGGGTGCCATTTGGGAAGCATTTTACTTTAACTTTATGGGCCGTTGTTTTCTTACCTGACTGGCCTCTAACTGCTTCCAGGCGGCCAAAGCCATAAGGCTCTACAGAGTGTGAACAATTCCCTGAAAGCTGCTGCTGAGGCAGTTTGGCTGTCTGGCTGTCTCTGTCCGACTGTCTGGCTGTCTGTAAGGCTGTAATACTGTGATCAGCCTGATTCAGCCTCTCTTCTCATTAGTTATCTGTATCCATGTAGTCCTTGGCTGCCTAACAAGCAGCAGCTCAGTCGAGATCAATGTTTCCTTATTCATACAGAGTGAAGTGAAAGAATAAACATGTTTTATAGTACCCGAGAAATGTTACTACTTCCAGACTAGCTTTTTGTACATTGTGTTACCTTTAGAAACAAAACAAAAAAGTGAGTGGTGTGTGTTTCAGCTAGGTCACAGTTTCTGTTTTTCTGATAGCAAAGAGCAATGCTTTTCAGCACATGTGTTGGACTGCTGGATTTATCAGAGGTAAGGTGAGGCAGGTATACCTGTCCTCACCTGTAGTGCCCAAACACATCTTTAGACAAAGACTTGATAAGTCTGTGGAGACTCATTGGTGTCAGTACAAATAAATGTGATGTATATTTTTTAAATGGTTGTCTGTCTATTTTTCAATGACCTTTATTTAACTAGGCAAATCAGTTAAAGAACAAATTCTTATTTTCAATGACGGCCTAGGAACAGTGGGTTAACTGCCTGTTCAGGGGCAGAACGACAAACTTGTACCTTGTCAGCTCGGGGGTTTAAACTTGCAACCTTCCGGTTACTAGTCCAACGCTCTAACCACTAGGCTACCCTGCCGCTATCTGTCTTCACTATATATGTTTTTAACTGGTTGCCTGTCTTAGGGCGGTATACCAAATATTTTGCTATACCAGTATTGATGCACGGATCGGTTTGGGTTTTTACTTCACCTTCTATAATGGTATTTGAATGTTTGGTTTGTTAAACGCCGTGTGTAACATCCATTTTTATAGTTTACATGCTACTTGAGTCATCCCTCTCCGCTCTCTCTCCATGCTGCTTTCCAAACACAGCTAGCCCCGCCCCTTGTCACTCTAGGAGCACAATTGTTGTCGTTTGACCAAGAGACACATGCGTTCAGTCTGCATGGTCAATGCAGCACATGCAACAATGTTGATGACAACGGTGTGTCCACTTTCCAAGTGTTCCATAACCACACTATTAGTTTGTGTTTCCAGCAAACAGCTGGTTTCTTAGCAATTTTAGCTAAATTGTGTTTGCTGCTAATGCTAATCCCTAGTTAGCTTGCTTGCTTATAAATGTACTGAGTCAGAGCAGACGTAGCTAGCTAATACAGCCTGATACCAGTGCTGGTCTAGGCCTATATCAGCATGTTGTTTGTACAACAGTATCTTCTAAATCAAAGAGAAATAGAATAAGCGTGAATATGTTGATTATAGGGTTTCCTAGGAAACACTGACCATCCCTTTTTTCCTAACATGTCACAATAACTCCTCCCTGGAATTTTCATTCATTGTCATGTCAAACACTGTATTCAAAGTGCCCACTATTATATATATTATAAGTATAGAATTAGAATAATCATTCTATTTCCATGATTCAGACAGTTCACCCAAGTGTTTTGTTCTAAATCGCAAGTCAAATCGCAATTGCAACATTTGGTTAAAAATAAGGCCTCATTTCCTTGCCCATATCATGTAGCCATAACTGGCAATGTGTAAATGATCTCAAATGAGTACAGGAAGTGCAGAAATAGTTGGAAATGCAGGAAATAATTTTTGTTTGAAGTTGAATTGAACAGTATAAACCAATCAGAATGGAGAAAGACCCATTGAAATCACTTAGAATGTCTGTGTTGCCACCGTAGGGTCATGCACTACTCATAAAGCACATTTAAGTTGTATTATTCAAAAACATCAAATACCATCAAATTTCATTATATTTCCCAGCCCTAGTCTGTCTGTCTTTACTATAATCTGGAAGAAGTTGACACCGAGGGGCATTGTCCCTTTCCGACTCTACTAAAATGTAAGAGTGTGCTGAGTAACTCGGACAAAACGAGAATTTTACAAACACGATTTTGACACAAGTATATTTTGTAATTATCCATGATCGGCATAACATGTTTTTTGTTGCCAGCACGCATCTCTCTTTCACTCAAACAATGAAATGTTGTGTGCTCAAAACAACTATTTGCTAGTTCTTCTGTCTGTAAGGAAACGGGCAGGGTATCGGTTGAGCCTGCTTCAACAATTGGATTAGATCAAGCTGCTCTCCATCTGCTATCATTTCCACAGACAGACACACGTGAGGCGCTGTTTCACTCATCTCAGGGCAGGTCTTTCCTTGTCCAAAAATGTTGCGTAGGAATCATTAACCATAGCTGCTCATTGTTGTTCTTTCAACTTATTTCCTGTCTACTATTTTATGCCGTCTACTTTGTTGGTAGTTTTATTCTGTGTAATTTGCTGGTTGTTTTAGTCTATCTGTCTACTTTGCTGGTTGTCTTAGTCTGTCTACTTTGCTGGTTGTTTTAGTCTGTCTACTTTGCTGGTTGTTTTAGTCTGTCTACTTCGCTCGTTGTTTTATTCTGACTACTTTGCTTGTACTTTTAGTCTGTCTATTTTGCTGGTTGTTTTAGTCTGTCTACTTTTCGTCTGTAGACTTGGCTAAGAAAATATGGTTGTTTTAGTCTGTCTACTTTGCTGGTTGTTTTAGTCTGTCTTCTTTGCTGGTTGTTTTAGTCTGTCTACTTCACTGAGGCAATATAGTTGTTTAGTCTTTCTGCTTGGCTGAGGCCATATCATTGTTTTAGTCTGTCTACTTCACTGAGGCAATATAGTTGTTTAGTCTTTCTGCTTGGCTGAGGCCATATCATTGTTTTAGTCTGTCTACTGGGCTGAGGCCATATCATTGTTTTAGTCTGTCTACTGGGCTGAGGCCATATGGTTGATTTAGTTTGTCTACATGGCTGAGGCCATATCATTGTTTTAGTTTGTCTACATGGCTGAGGCCATATCATTGTTTTAGTTTGTCTACATGGCTGAGGCCATATGGTGGATTTAGTTTGTCTACATGGCTGAGGCCATATGGTTGATTTAGTTTGTCTACATGGCTGAGGCCATATGGTTGATTTAGTTTGTCTACATGGCTGAGGCCATATGGTTGTTTTAGTTTGTCTACATGGCTGAGTTCATCTGGTTGTTTTAGTTTGTCTACATGGCTAAGGCCATCTAGTTGTTTTAGTCTGACCACTTTGCTGGTTGTTTAAGTCTGACTACTTTGCTGGTTGTTTTAGTCTGACTACTTTGCTGGTTGTTTTAGTCTGACTACAATGCTGGTTGTTTTAGTTTGTCTACATGGCTGAGGCCATCTAGTTGTTTTAGTCTGACTACTTTGCTGGTTGTTTTAGATTGTCTACATGGCTGAGGCCATCTAGTTGTTTTAGTCTGACTACTTTGCTGGTTGTTTTAGTCTGTTTACTTTGCTGGTTGTTTTAGTCTGACTACTTTGCTGGTGGTTTTAGTCTGACTACTTTGCTGGTGTTTTAGTCTGACTACTTTGCTGGTTGTTTTAGTCTGACTACTTTGCTGGTTGTTTTAGTCTGACTACTTTGCTGGTTGTTTTAGTCTGACTACTTTGCTGGTTGTTTTAGTCTGACTACTTTGCTGGTTGTTTTAGTCTGACTACTTTGCTGGTTGTTTTAGTCTGACTACTTTGCTGGTTGTTTTAGTCTGACTACTTTGCTGAGGCCATCTGGTTGTTTTAGTCTGACTACTTTGCTGGTTGTTTTAGTCTGACTACTTTGCTGGTTGTTTTAGTCTGACTACTTTGTTAAGGCCATCTGGTTGTTTTAGTCTGTCTACTTTGCTGGTTGTTTTAGTCTGACTACTTTGCTGAGGCCATCTGGTTGTTTTAGTCTCTCTACTTTGCTGGTTGTTTTAGTCTGTCTACTTTGCTGGTTGTTTTAGTCTGTCTACTTTGCTGGTTGTTTTAGTCTGACTTCTTTGTTGGTTGTTTTAGTCTGACTACTTTGCTGGTTGTTTTAGTCTGATTACTTTGCTGGTTGTTTTAGTCTGACTACTTTGCTGGTTGTTTTAGTCTGACTTCTTTGTTGGTTGTTTTAGTCTGACTACTTTGCTGGTTGTTTTAGTCTGATTACTTTGCTGGTTGTTTTAGTCTGACTACTTTGCTGGTTGTTTTAGTCTGATTACTTTGCTGGTTGTTTTAGTCTGACTACTTTGCTGAGACCATATGGTTGTTTTAGTCTGTCTAGTAGACTAGTCAGGATCAAAGTAAAGATCAATCAGGCAAATTACAGAAAGATCCTTGATAAAAACCTGCACAGAGCGCTCAGGATTTCAGACTGGGATGAAGGTTCACCTTCCAACAGGACAACGACCCTAAGCACACATCCAAGACAACTTCGGGACAATTCGGGACAAGTCTCTGAATGTTCTTGAGTTGCCTAGCCAAAGCCCGGTCTTGAACCCGATCCAACAGCTCTGGAGAGACCTGAAAATAGCTGTGCATCGACGCTCCCCTTCCAACCTAACAGAGCTTGAGAGAATCTGCAGAGAACAATGGGAGAAACTCCCCAAATACAGGTGTGCAAAGCTTGTAGCGTCATACCCAAGAAGACTTGAGGCTGTAATTGCTGCCAAAGGTGCTTCAACAAAGTACTGAGTAAAGAGTCTGAATTCTTATGTAAATGTGATATTTAAGTTTTGCATTTTTAATAAATTTGCTAACATTTTAAAAATATCTGTTTTTGCTTTGTCATTATGGTTTAGACTTGAACATTGAGGGAAAAAAACGATTTAATACATTTTAGAATAAGGCTGTAACATAACAGATTGTGAAAAATGTCAATGGGGCTGAATACTTTCCAAACACATTTTATCTGACATTGTATTCCCATTTGAACTTTGATATGCTTTTAGATGGTTGAAAGCACAGTGATAAACATTTGGTGACAACTTAACCAAAAATAAGACATGGTTTTTCTATTGGGGTTTTCCGAGCTTTTAGATGGTTGAAAGCATAGTGATAGCACTGGAAGTTCAGCAAACTTTTGGCTGTCTTTTTGAGTGGGTGAATATACAATAAGTATACCAAACATTAGGAACATCTTCCTAATATTGAAATGCATACCCACCTTCTGCCCTCAGCACTGCTTCAATTCATCTGGACATGGACTCTACAAGGTTCGACAGGGATGCTGGCACATGTGGACTCCAATGCTTCCCACAGTTGTGTCAAGTTGGCTGAATGTCCTTTGGGTGATGGACTATTCTTGATTCACACGGGAAACTGTTGACCGTGAATAACCCGGCAGCATTGCAATTAATGACACAAACCAGTGGATTCAACTGGTCAGTCTATCATGGAAATAACAGGTGTTCTTAATGTTTTCTATACTCAGTGTAGGTTGTAATCTCATTGATCCCCATCTCAACCAAAAATGTGCCAATGACTTATTTCTATGTTATTTAAAGATGGTTAGTCTCGGTCAGGTCTTGTTTTTCCACATTTAGACAGGTCTTTTTCCCAGCACATGGGGGCTGGGGCTGAACCCTGAGGTACGCAAAAGGCAAAACAGCGCCACTGGCAGACCCAGGTGCATTTGTTGTTTTCTTTTTTTGAGTAAAGGAGACAATATCCTGTCAACATTCAGAAGTCTAACTGTCAATATCCAGCAGTCTAACTGTCAATACCCAGCAGTCTAACTGTCAATATCCAGCAGTCTAACTGTCAATACCCAGCAGTCTAACTGCCAATATCCAGCAGTCTAACTGCCAATATCCAGCAGTCTAACTGTCAATATCCAGCATTCTAACTGTCAATATCCAGCAGTCTAACAGTCAATATCCAGCAGTCTAACAGTCAATATCCAGCAGTCTAACTGCCAATATCCAGCAGTCTAACTGTCAATATCCAGCAGTCTAACTGCAATATCCAGCAGTCTAACTGTCAATATCCAGCAGTCTAACTGTCAATATCCAGCAGTCTAACTGTCAATATCCAGCAGTCTAACTGTCAATATCCAGCAGTCTAACTGCCAATATCCAGCAGTCTAACTGTCAATATCCAGCAGCCTAACTGTCAATATCCAGCAGTCTAACTGTCAATGTCCAGCAGTCTAACTGTCAATACCGAGCAGTCTAACTGTAAATATCCAGCAGTCTAACTGTCAATATCCAGCAGTCTAAATGTCAATACCCAGCAGTCTAACTGCCAATATCCAGCAGTCTAACTGTCAATATCCAGCAGTCTAACTGTCAAAATCCAGCAGTCTAACTGCCAATATCCAGCAGTCTAACTGTCAATATCCAGCAGTCTAAATGTAAATATCCAGCAGTCTAACTGTCAATATCCAGCAGTCTAACTGCCAATATCAAGCAGTCTAACTGTCAATATCCAGCAGTCTAACTGTCAATATCCAGCAGTCTAACTGCCAATATCCAGAAGTCAATATCCAGCAGTTTAACTGTCAATATCCAGCAGTCTAACTGTCAATACCCAGCAGTCAAACTGTCAATATCCAGCAGTCTAACTGCCAATATCCAGCAGTCTAACTGCCAATATCCAGCAGTCTAACTGCCAATATCCAGAAGTCTAACTGTCAATATCCAGCAGTCTAACTGCCAATATCCAGAAGTCAATATCCAGCAGTCTAACTGTCAAAATCCAGCAGTCTAACTGTCAATATCCAGCAGTCTAACTGTCAATATCCAGCAGTCTAACTGCCAATATCCAGAAGTCAATATCCAGCGGTTTAACTGTCAATATCCAGCAGTCTAACTGTCAATACCCAGCAGTCTAACTGCCAATATCCAGAAGTCAATATCCAGCGGTTTAACTGTCAATATCCAGCAGTCTAACTGTCAATATCCAGCAGTCTAACTGCCAATATCCAGCAGTCTAACTGCCAATATCCAGCAGTCTAACTGTCAATATCCAGCAGTCTAACTGCCAATATCCAGCAGTCTAACTGTCAATATCCAGCAGTCTAACTGCCAATATCCAGCAGTCTAACTGTCAATATCCAGCAGCCTAACTGTCAATATCCAGCAGTCTAACTGTCAATATCCAGCAGTCTAACTGTCAATACCGAGCAGTCTAACTGTAAATATCCAGCAGTCTAACTGTCAATATCCAGCAGTCTAACTGTCAATACCCAGCAGTCTAACTGCCAATATCCAGCAGTCTAACTGTAAATATCCAGCAGTCTAACTGTCAATATCCAGCAGTCCAACTGCCAATATCAAGCAGTCTAACTGTCAATATCCAGCAGTCTAACTGTCAATATCCAGCAGTCTAACTGCCAATATCCAGAAGTCAATATCCAGCAGTTTAACTGTCAATATCCAGCAGTCTAACTGTCAATACCCAGCAGTCAAACTGTCAATATCCAGCAGTCTAACTGCCAATATCCAGCAGTCTAACTGCCAATATCCAGCAGTCTAACTGCCAATATCCAGCAGTCTAACTGTCAATATCCAGCAGTCTAACTGCCAATATCCAGAAGTCAATATCCAGCAGTCTAACTGTCAATATCCAGTAGTCTAACTGTCAATACCCAGCAGTCTAACTGTCAATATCCAGCAGTCTAACTGCCAATATCCAGCAGTCTAACTGTCAATATCCAGCAGTCTAACTGCCAATATCCAGCAGTCTAACTGTCAATATCCAGCAGTCTAACTGCCAATATCCAGCAGTCTAACAGTCAATATCCAGCAGTCTAACTGTCAATATCCAGCAGTCTAACTGTCAATATCCAGCAGTCTAACTGTCAATATCCAGCAGTCTAACTGCCAATATCCAGCAGTCTAACTGTCAATATCCAGCAGTCTAACTGCCAATATCCAGCAGTCTAACTGCCAATATCCAGCAGTCTAACTGTCAATATCCAGCAGTCTAACTGCCAATATCCAGCAGTCTAACTGTCAATATCCAGCAGTCTAACTGTCAATATCCAGCAGTCTAACTGTCATTACCCAGCAGTCTAACTGTAAATATCCAGCAGTCTAACTGCCAATATCCAGCAGTCTAACTGTCAATATCCAGCAGTCTAACTGTCAATATCCAGCAGTCTAACTGCCAATATCCAGCAGTCTAACTGCCAAAATCCAGCAGTCTAACTGTCAATATCCAGCAGCCTAACTGTCAATACCCAGCAGTCTAACTGTCAATATCCAGCAGTATAACTGCCAATATCCAGCAGTCTAACTGCCAATATCCAGCAGTCTAACTGTCAATATCCAGCAGTCTAACTGCCAATATCCAGCAGTCTAACTGCCAATATCCAGCAGTCTAACTGTCAATATCCAGCAGTCTAACTGTCAATATCCAGCAGTCTAACTGCCAATATCCAGCAGTCTAACTGTCAATATCCAGCAGTCTAACTGCCAATATCCAGCAGTCAATATCCAGCAGTCTAACTGCCAATATCCAGCAGTCTAACTGTCAATATCCAGCAGTCTAACTGTCAATATCCAGCAGTCTAACTGCCAATATCCAGCAGTCTAACTGTCAATATCCAGCAGTCTAACTGCCAATATCCAGCAGTCTAACTGTCAATATCCAGCAGTCTAACTGCCAATATCCAGCAGTCTAACTGTCAATATCCAGCAGTCTAACTGCCAATATCCAGCAGTCAATATCCAGCAGTCTAACTGCCAATATCCAGCAGTCTAACTGTCAATATCCAGCAGTCTAACTGCCAATATCCAGCAGTCTAACTGCCAATATCCAGCAGTCTAACTGCCAATATCCAGCAGTCTAACTGACAATATCCAGCAGTCTAACTGTCAATATCCAGCAGTCTAACTGCCAATATCAAGCAGTCTAACTGCCAATATCCAGCAGTCTAACTGTCAATATCCAGCAGTCTAACTGCCAATATCAAGCAGTCTAACTGCCAATATCCAGCAGTCTAACTGTCAATATCCAGCAGTCTAACTGCCAATATCCAGAAGTCTAACTGCATGACACTAACATTTTTAAAGGCCTGGTAAAGCTACACTGCTTCCCCATCACCACAGGCTTGTGTACATTGTAATTTTGTCTTTAAGGTGGTCTGACAAACAATGAGACAGGTGAAGCAAATGACAAAGGGCTTTCAGGAGTCCACCATGTGGAACCTCCTGATACAGAGACCAGACATTGTTCTGTTGGTTTTTCAGGGAGTGGCAGCTGCTGTCTTAAGCCCAGAAGTACCCTTCTGGGCTTAATATTTAAGTAAATCTCTACCCTTCACCTGTCCCTGGCCAGATGCATATTAGGCTCTCTATCTTTGATGTCGCTGGCACAATGAGGCAATCATTGGGTGGATGTGCTTTTACACTGGTTGCATCCCTCTTTCACTCTCACACGCACGCACGCACGCACGCACGCACGCGCACCTTATACCATGGAGCTAGATGGTATGTAAGGTTATATTATACCATGGGGCTAGATGGTATGTAAGGTTATGTTATACCATGGGGCTAGATGGTATGTAAGGTTATGTTATACCATGGGCCTAGATGGTACGTAAGGTTATGTTATACCATGGGGCTAGATGGTACGTAAGGTTATGTTATACCATGGGGCTAGATGGTACGTAAGGTTATGTTATACCATGGGGCTAGATGGTACGTAAGGTTATGTTATACCATGGGGCTAGATGGTACATAAGGTTATGTTATACCATGGGGCTAGATGGTATGTCAGGTTATGTTATAAACCTGTTGTGCCTATGGGTTCCCATGCGGGAACTACACCCCCCCGGGTGGCGCAGGGAATGCAAAAATATTCTTAGAAATATTTAACCTCCACACATTAACAAGTCCAATACCTCAAATGAAAGATAAACACCTTGTTCATCTACCCAGCGTGTCAGATTTTTTACATGTTTTACGACGAAAACATAGCACATATTTATGTTAGACCACCACCAAAACAAAGACAATAGACAGCCATTTTGTAGAACAAAAGATACAATCACAAAAGCAGGATTAAAAGAAAAATCATTCACTAACCTTTTGAAAATCTTCATCAGATGACAGTCATATGACATGTTACACAGTACATTTATGTTTTGTTCGATAATATGCATTTTATATCCATAAATCTCGGTTTACATTGACGCCATGTTCAGAAAATTCTCCAAAATGTCTGGAGAAGTTATAGAAAGCTACGCCAGATAACAGAAATACTCATCATAAACTTTGACTAAAGATACATGTGCTACATATACTTAGAAAGATAAAGTGGTTCTTAATGCAACCGCTGTGTCACATTTTTTTTTTACGTTACGGAAAAAGCCTAACATTGCAATAATCTGAGATGCCGCTCAGACGTAACAATATTTCTCCACTATGTTGGAGTCAACAGAAATACAAAATTACAACATAACATAACCCTAACCCTTACCTTTGATGGTCTTCGATCAGAATGTAGTGGAAGGAGTCCTACTTCAACAATAAATCGTTTTGTTTCATAATGTTCAATTCTAGTGTCCATGTAGTAGCATCTGCTAACACTTTCAGCTCAAATGCCCCAAAAAATACTTCTGGTCCAGAATAATTGTTCATCAAAACTTCCAAATTACATATTACAGGTCGACGAAACTGGTCAAACTAAGTGCAGAATCAATCTTCAGGATGTTATAATCATACAGATTGAATATCATTCCAACCGGGATATCCATGTTCATTTGAGGCTGATTGGAACAAAGGAAGCACTCTTTCCCAAGCGTGCCTTCACGCACATGAAAATCTTTACGACACTTACAACATTTCATCCCATTAGGTCAAAGTTCACAGCATATGCTCCATTCCACTTTCTACTGAATGAGGACATCTAGTGGAAAACATAGGAAGTGTTTCCAGATCCATAACTTGTTGGGAAGGGAGGGGGCGATGACGTCAAAGTTGCCCCAACTTTCAGAATTCCAAAACTAGTTTGGAAGATTGCCTGCCCTGTGAGTTCTGTTATACTCACATACATAATTCAAACGGTTTTAGAAGCTTCAGAGTGTTTTCTATCCAATAATAATAATAATAAGCATATATTAGCAATTTAGGACAGATTTTGATGCAGTTCACTATGGGCACGCAATTCATCCAAAGGGGAGATACTGCCCCCTATCCTTAAGAAGATTTATACCACAGGGGCTGGATATCAGCCTAGAGAACAGCTTGCACTTTGTTTTGGTTCAAGTTATTTTCAAGAGGTGCTTGAATTATTTCCCTTTTTCTATTAGATTGAATTTACACAAATAGTCTGGACGACGACAGTGATGACAATGCTGACGAATGCTCAACATACCCCTGGCAGTTTGTTGAAAACAGTATTCAAATGTAATAGATATGTAGTTATTCATTCTTGCTATAACCATTACATTTTGAAAGAAAAGGACACATTAGTAAAGTAGTGGAAATATTTTGTTTTGTTCATTATTATCCATTATTATCCAGCAACATGCTGACGGTGCTAATCAAATTCTGGGTTGGGTGGGAGATACTCAATCAAGGAAGTTGACCATATAAACAATATATAAACCACATATAAACAAGATTTAAACCATATATAAACCAAACAAAATGTAAACTGCATATAAACAAGATTTTTTTTATATATTGATTTATTTCACCTTTATTTAACCAGGTAGACCAGATCACCTTTATTTAACCAGGTAGGCAAGTTGAGAACAAGATCTAATTTATAATTGTGACATGGCTAAGATAAAGCAAAGCAGTTTGACACATACAACAACACAGAGTTACACATGGAATAAACAAACATACAGTCAATAATAGTAGAAAAATAAGTCTATATACAATGTGAGCAAATGAGGTGAGAAAAGGGAGGTAAAGGCAAAAAAAAGGCCTTGGTTGCGAAGTAAATACAATATGGCAAGTAAAACACTGGAATGGTAGATTTGCAGTGGAAGAACGTGCAAGGTGGAGATAGAAATAATGGTGTGCAAAGGAGCAAAATAAATAAATAAATACAGTAGGGAAAGAGGTAGTTGATTGGGCTAAATTATAGATGGGCTATGTACAGGTGCAATAATCTGTGAGCTGCTCTGACAGTTGGTGCTTAAAGCTAGTGAGGGAGATAAGTGTTTCCAGTTTCAGAGATTTTTGTAGTTCATTCCAGTCATTGGCAGCAGAGAACTGGAAGAAGAGGCCAAAGGAAGAGTTGGTTTTGGGGGTGACCAGAGAGATATACCTGCTGGAGCGCGTGCTACAGGTGGGTGCTGCTATGGTGACCAGCGAGCTGAGATAAGGGGGGCCTTTATCTACCAAGGACTTGTAGATGACCTGGAGCCAGTGGGTTTGGCGATGAGTATAAAGCGAGGGCCAGGCAACGAGAATGTGCAGGTCGCTCTGGTGTGTAGTATATGGGGCTTTGGTGACCAAACGGATGGCACTGTGATAGACTGCATCCAATTTATTGAGTAGGGTATTGGAGGCTATTTTGTAAATGGCATCGCCGAAGTCAAGGATCGATAGGATTGTCAGTTTTACAAGGGTGTGTTTGGCAGCATGAGTGAAGGATGCTTTGTTGCGAAATAGGAAGCCAATTCTAGATTTAACTTTGGATTGGAGATGCTTAATGTGAGTCTGGAAGGAGAGTTTACGGTCTAGCCAGACACCTAGGTATTTGTAGTTGTCCACATATTCTACGTCAGAACCGTCAGAACCGTAGTGATGTTGGACAGGCGGGCAGATGCAGGCAGCAATCGGTTGAATAGCTTGCATTTAGTTTTACTTGTATTTAAGAGCAATTGGAGGCCACGGAAGAAGAGATGTATGGCATTGAAGCTCGTCTGGAGGTTAGTTAACACAGTGTCTAAAGAATGGCCAGTAGTACACAGAATGGTGTCGTCTGCGTAGATGTGGATCAGAGACTCACCAGCAGCAAGAGCAACATCATTGATGTATACAGAGAAGAGAGTCGGTCCAAGAATTTAACCTAGTGGCACCCCCATAGAGACCGCCAGGGGCTCGGACAACAGGCCCTCTGATTTTACACACTGAACTCTATCAGAGAAGTAGTTGGTGAACCAGGCAAGGCAATCTTGAGAAACCAAGGCTGTCGAGTCTGTTGATGAGGATGTGGTGATTGACAGAGTTGAAAGCCTTGGCCAGGTCAATGAATACGGCTGCACAGTATTGTTTCTTATCGATGGTGGTTAAGATATGGTTTAGGACCTTGAGTGTGGCTGAGGTGCACCCATGACCAGCTTTGACACCAGATTGCATAGCGGAGAAGGTATGGTGGGATTCAAAATGGTCAGTAATCTGTTTGTTAACTTGGCTTTCGAAGACCTTAGAAAGGCAGGGTAGGATAGATCTGTAGCAGTTTGGGTCTAGAGTGTCCCCCCCTTTGAAGAGGGGGATGACCGCAGCTGCTTTGCAATCTTTGGGAATCTCAGACGACACGAAAGAAAGGTTGAACAGGCTAGTATAATAGTAATAGGGGTTGCAACAATTTCGGCAGATAATTTTAGAAAGAGAGTCCAGATTTTGCAGCTCTTTCAGAACATCAGCTGACTGGATTTGATATAAACAAAATATACACCAAGCAACATATAAACCACATATTAACCACATATTAAGCACATATATAACACATAACATATAAACCACATAAACCATACAAACCAAACAACATAAACAACATATAAACCACATATAAACCACATGTAAACCACATATGGTTTATATGTTGTTTATGTTGTTTAGTTTGTATGGTTTATGTGGTTTATATGTGGTTTATATGTTATGTGTTATATATGTGCTTAATATGTGGTTTATATGTTATGTGTTATATGTTATATTTGTGGATTATATGTGGTTTATATGTTGTTTATGTTGTTTGGTTTGTATGGTTTATGTGGTTTATATGTGGTTTATATGTTATATGTTATATATGTGGTTTATATGTTATGTGTTATATACATGGTTTATATGTTATGTGGTTTATATGTGGTTTATGTGAAGTTTCCATGTATTTAAGGATCATGGAGGTATTTGACTTTTGCTGAAAGTGCATGTGGATCATGGTTTCATTTGTGAATAAAAAATATTTAAAAAAATTAAATTTACGGATGTTTGTGAAATATTTTTACATATTCAAGGATTATGGTTTTATTTCGAAATGTTTAAAATATTCACAGATCAAAGTTTTCTTTGTAAGTTATGTTGAATATATGCATTAATTATGGTAGACATATTTACATAATAAAGAAACAATCGTTGCTCCATTAAAATCTTTCTACAGGATGTGTGTGAGTGCATTTGTGGTATGTGCCTGCGTGTGTTGGTGTGTGTGTAGGTGTGTGTGTTCTCATACTCAGTAAATCCTGATGTACTGAACCCTTCAGCCGGCTGACATATTTGATGACTGGAGGCTTCACTTGGTGGCTGTGAGGCAGGCTACAGTAACATCCAGATCAGTCAGGCCAATTTGAGTGGCCCTGCACTGTGAAATCAAAGTAATAAAGAACTGACCAGAATTTTCTTCTCCTGTACCTTGGCTTGTCTGGCCTCTCGAGTGTCACGCGGATGTATTTGTCACATTGTCCATTTCCTACTAAGCTCTGGTATGGGAGAGGCTTAGAGGAGTTTTTGCTAATGAGGAAGGAAAGTTTAAATGCTTTAAAAGTTTGTCATTTTAATCCGTGTGTCAGTATTACTGGGATAGGTCAGTTGGATTAAAGAGGAGCTGGAGAGGTGTGCCATATGCAGAGAAAAGATACAAAGAAAACCTGTGGGTGGTCACCACAGTACCAATCCAATCATTCACCTCTACCGAGTAAGATAACCTGTGGGTCGTCACTACAGTACCAATCCAATCATTCACCTCTACCGAGTAAGATAACCTGTGGGTCGTCACTACAGTACCAATCCAATCATTCACCTCTACCGAGTAAGAGAACCTGTTGGTGGTCACTACAGTACCAATCCAATCATTCACCTATACCGATTAAGAGAACCTGTGGGTGGTCACTACAGTACCAATCCAATCATTCACCTCTACCGAGTAAGATAACCTGTGGGTCGTCACTACAGTACCAATCCAATCATTCACCTCTACCGAGTAAGAGAACCTGTTGGTGGTCACTCCAGTACCAATCCAATCATTCACCTCTACCGAGTAAGAGAACCTGTGGGTGGTCACTACAGTACCAATCCAATCATTCACCTCTACCGAGTAAGATAACCTGTTGGTGGTCACTACACAGTACCAATCCAATCATTCACCTCTACCGAGTAAGAGAACCTGTGGGTGGTCACTACAGTACCAATCCAATCATTCACCTCTACCGAGTAAGATAACCTGTGGGTCGTCACTACAGTACCAATCCAATCATTCACCTCTACCGAGTAAGAGAACCTGTTGGTGGTCACTACACAGTACCAATCCAATCATTCACCTATACCGATTAAGAGAACCTGTGGGTGGTCACTACAGTACCAATCCAATCATTCACCTCTACCGAGTAAGATAACCTGTGGGTCGTCACTACAGTACCAATCCAATCATTCACCTCTACCGAGTAAGAGAACCTGTTGGTGGTCACTCCAGTACCAATCCAATCATTCACCTCTACCGAGTAAGAGAACCTGTGGGTGGTCACTACAGTACCAATCCAATCATTCACCTCTACCGAGTAAGATAACCTGTTGGTGGTCACTACACAGTACCAATCCAATCATTCACCTCTACCGAGTAAGAGAACCTGTGGGTGGTCACTACACAGTACCAATCCAATCATTCACCTCTACCGAGTAAGAGAACCTGTGGGTGGTCACTACAGTACCAATCCAATCATTCACCTCTACCGAGTAAGATAACCTGTTGGTGGTCACTACACAGTACCAATCCAATCATTCACCTCTACCGAGTAAGAGAACCTGTTGGTGGTCACTACACAGTACCAATCCAATCATTCACCTCTACTGAGTAAGATAACCTGTGGGTGGTCACTACAGTACCAATCCAATCATTCACCTCTACCGAGTAAGATAACCTGTTGGTGGTCACTACACAGTACCAATCCAATCATTCACCTCTACCAAGTAAGATAACCTGTGGGTGGTCACTACAGTACCAATCCAATCATTCACCTCTACTGAGTAAGAGAACCTGTTGGTGGTCACTACAGTACCAATCCAATCATTCACCTCTACCGAGTAAGAGAACCTGTTGGTGGTCACTACAGTACCAATCCAATCATTCACCTCTACCGAGTAAGATAACCTGTGGGTGGTCACTACAGTACCAATCCAATCATTCACCTCTACCGAGTAAGATAACCTGTGGGTGGTCACTACAGTACCAATCCAATCATTCACCTCTACCGAGTAAGAGAACCTGTGGGTGGTCACTACAGTACCAATCCAATCATTCACCTATACTAAGTAAGAAAACCTGTTGGTGGTCACTACATTACCAATCCAATCATTCACCTCTACCGAGTAAGAGAACCTGTGGGTGGTCACTACAGTACCAATCCAATCATTCACCTCTACCGAGTAAGATAACCTGTGGGTGGTCACTACAGTACCAATCCAATCATTCACCTCTACCGAGTAAGATAACCTGTGGGTGGTCACTAAGGTACCAATCCAATCATTCACCTCTACCGAGTAAGAGAACCTGTGGGTCGTCACTACAGTACCAATCCAATCATTCACCTCTACCGAGTAAGAGAACCTGTTGGTGGTCACTACACAGTACCAATCCAATCATTCACCTCTACCGAGTAAGAGAACCTGTGGGTGGTCACTACAGTACCAATCCAATCATTCACCTCTACCGAGTAAGAGAACCTGTGGGTGGTCACTACAGTACCAATCCAATCATTCACCTCTACCGAGTAAGATAACCTGTGGGTCGTCACTACAGTACCAATCCAATCATTCACCTCTACCGAGTAAGAGAACCTGTGGGTGGTCACTACAGTACCAATCCAATCATTCACCTCTACCGAGTAAGAGAACCTGTGGGTGGTCACTACAGTACCAATCCAATCATTCACTTCTACCAAGTAAGAGAACCTGTTGGTGGTCACTACAGTACCAATCCAATCATTCACCTCTACCTAGTAAGAGAACCTGTGGGTGGTCACTACAGTACCAACCCAATCATTCACCTCTAAAGAGTAAGATAACCTGTGGGTGGTCACTACAGTACCAATCCAATCATTCACCTCTACCGAGTAAGATAACCTGTGGGTGGTCACTACAGTACCAATCCAATCATTCACCTCTACCGAGTAAGAGAACCTGTGGGTCGTCACTACAGTACCAATCCAATCATTCACCTCTACCGAGTAAGAGAACTTGTTGGTGGTCACTACAGTACCAATCCAATCATTCACCTCTACCGAGTAAGAGAACTTGTTGGTGGTCACTACAGTACCAATCCAATCATTCACCTCTACCGAGTAAGAGAACCTGTGGGTGGTCACTATAGTACCAATCCAATCATTGACCTCTGCCGAGTAAGAGAACCTGTGAGTGGTCACTACAGTACCAATCCAATCATTCACCTCTGCCGAGTAAGAGAACCTGTTGGTGGTCACTACAGTACCAATCCAATCATTCACCTCTACCGAGTAAGAGAACCTGTTTGTGGTCACTACAGTACCAATCCAATCATTCACCTCTACCGAGTAAGATAACCTGTGGGTGGTCACTACAGTACCAATCCAATCATTCACCTCTACCGAGTAAGATAACCTGTGGGTGGTCACTACAGTACCAATCCAATCATTCACCTCTACCGAGTAAGATAACCTGTGGGTGGTCACTAACGTACCAATCCAATCATTCACCTCTACCGAGTAAGAGAACCTGTGGGTCGTCACTACAGTACCAATCCAATCATTCACCTCTACCGAGTAAGAGAACCTGTTGGTGGTCACTACACAGTACCAATCCAATCATTCACCTCTACCGAGTAAGAGAACCTGTGGGTGGTCACTACAGTACCAATCCAATCATTCACCTCTACCGAGTAAGAGAACCTGTGGGTGGTCACTACAGTACCAATCCAATCATTCACCTCTACCGAGTAAGATAACCTGTGGGTCGTCACTACAGTACCAATCCAATCATTCACCTCTACCGAGTAAGAGAACCTGTGGGTGGTCACTACAGTACCAATCCAATCATTCACCTCTACCGAGTAAGAGAACCTGTGGGTGGTCACTACAGTACCAATCCAATCATTCACTTCTACCAAGTAAGAGAACCTGTTGGTGGTCACTACAGTACCAATCCAATCATTCACCTCTACCTAGTAAGAGAACCTGTGGGTGGTCACTACAGTACCAACCCAATCATTCACCTCTAAAGAGTAAGATAACCTGTGGGTGGTCACTACAGTACCAATCCAATCATTCACCTCTACCGAGTAAGATAACCTGTGGGTGGTCACTACAGTACCAATCCAATCATTCACCTCTACCGAGTAAGAGAACCTGTGGGTCGTCACTACAGTACCAATCCAATCATTCACCTCTACCGAGTAAGAGAACTTGTTGGTGGTCACTACAGTACCAATCCAATCATTCACCTCTACCGAGTAAGAGAACTTGTTGGTGGTCACTACAGTACCAATCCAATCATTCACCTCTACCGAGTAAGAGAACCTGTGGGTGGTCACTATAGTACCAATCCAATCATTGACCTCTGCCGAGTAAGAGAACCTGTGAGTGGTCACTACAGTACCAATCCAATCATTCACCTCTGCCGAGTAAGAGAACCTGTTGGTGGTCACTACAGTACCAATCCAATCATTCACCTCTACCGAGTAAGAGAACCTGTTTGTGGTCACTACAGTACCAATCCAATCATTCACCTCTACCGAGTAAGATAACCTGTGGGTGGTCACTACAGTACCAATCCAATCATTCACCTCTACCGAGTAAGATAACCTGTGGGTGGTCACTACAGTACCAATCCAATCATTCACCTCTACCGAGTAAGATAACCTGTGGGTCGTCACTACAGTACCAATCCAATCATTCACCTCTACCGAGTAAGATAACCTGTTGGTGGTCACTACACAGTACCAATCTAATCATTCACCTCTACCGAGTAAGAGAACCTGTGGGTGGTCACTACAGTACCAATCCAATCATTCACCTCTACCGAGTAAGAGAACTTGTTGGTGGTCACTACAGTACCAATCCAATCATTCACCTCTACCGAGTAAGAGAACCTGTGGGTGGTCACTACAGTACCAATCCAATCATTCACCTCTACCGAGTAAGAGAACCTGTGGGTGGTCACTACAGTACCAATCCAATCATTCACCTCTACCGAGTAAGAGAACCTGTTGGTGGTCACTACAGTACCAATCCAATCATTCACCTCTACCGAGTAAGAGAACCTGTGGGTGGTCACTAAGGTACCAATCCAATCATTCACCTCTACCGAGTAAGAGAACCTGTTGGTGGTCACTACACAGTACCAATCCAATCATTCACCTTTGCCGAGTAAGAGAACCTGTTGGTGGTCACTACAGTACCAATCCAATCATTCACCTCTACCGAGTAAGAGAACCTGTGGGTGGTCACTATAGTACCAATCCAATCATTGACCTCTGCCGAGTAAGAGAACCTGTGAGTGGTCACTACAGTACCAATCCAATCATTCACCTCTGCCGAGTAAGAGAACCTGTTGGTGGTCACTACAGTACCAATCCAATCATTCACCTCTACCGAGTAAGAGAACCTGTTTGTGGTCACTACAGTACCAATCCAATCATTCACCTCTACCGAGTAAGATAACCTGTGGGTGGTCACTACAGTACCAATCCAATCATTCACCTATACTAAGTAAGAAAACCTGTTGGTGGTCACTACATTACCAATCCAATCATTCACCTCTACCGAGTAAGAGAACCTGTGGGTGGTCACTACAGTACCAATCCAATCATTCACCTCTACCGAGTAAGATAACCTGTGGGTGGTCACTACAGTACCAATCCAATCATTCACCTCTACCTAGTAAGAGAACCTGTGGGTGGTCACTACAGTACCAACCCAATCATTCACCTCTACAGAGTAAGATAACCTGTGGGTGGTCACTACAGTACCAATCCAATCATTCACCTCTACCGAGTAAGATAACCTGTGGGTGGTCACTACAGTACCAATCCAATCATTCACCTCTACCGAGTAAGAGAACCTGTGGGTCGTCACTACAGTACCAATCCAATCATTCACCTCTACCGAGTAAGATAACCTGTTGGTGGTCACTACACAGTACCAATCTAATCATTCACCTCTACCGATTAAGAGAACCTGTGGGTGGTCACTACAGTACCAATCCAATCATTCACCTCTACCGAGGAAGAGAACTTGTTGGTGGTCACTACAGTACCAATCCAATCATTCACCTCTACCGAGTAAGAGAACCTGTGGGTGGTCACTATAGTACCAATCCAATCATTGACCTCTGCCGAGTAAGAGAACCTGTGAGTGGTCACTACAGTACCAATCCAATCATTCACCTCTGCCGAGTAAGAGAACCTGTTGGTGGTCACTACAGTACCAATCCAATCATTCACCTCTACCGAGTAAGAGAACCTGTGGGTCGTCACTACAGTACCAATCCAATCATTCACCTCTACCGAGTAAGAGAACTTGTTGGTGGTCACTACAGTACCAATCCAATCATTCACCTCTACCGAGTAAGAGAACTTGTTGGTGGTCACTACAGTACCAATCCAATCATTCACCTCTACCGAGTAAGAGAACCTGTGGGTGGTCACTATAGTACCAATCCAATCATTGACCTCTGCCGAGTAAGAGAACCTGTGAGTGGTCACTACAGTACCAATCCAATCATTCACCTCTGCCGAGTAAGAGAACCTGTTGGTGGTCACTACAGTACCAATCCAATCATTCACCTCTACCGAGTAAGAGAACCTGTTTGTGGTCACTACAGTACCAATCCAATCATTCACCTCTACCGAGTAAGATAACCTGTGGGTGGTCACTACAGTACCAATCCAATCATTCACCTCTACCGAGTAAGATAACCTGTGGGTGGTCACTACAGTACCAATCCAATCATTCACCTCTACCGAGTAAGATAACCTGTGGGTCGTCACTACAGTACCAATCCAATCATTCACCTCTACCGAGTAAGATAACCTGTTGGTGGTCACTACACAGTACCAATCTAATCATTCACCTCTACCGAGTAAGAGAACCTGTGGGTGGTCACTACAGTACCAATCCAATCATTCACCTCTACCGAGTAAGAGAACTTGTTGGTGGTCACTACAGTACCAATCCAATCATTCACCTCTACCGAGTAAGAGAACCTGTGGGTGGTCACTACAGTACCAATCCAATCATTCACCTCTACCGAGTAAGAGAACCTGTGGGTGGTCACTACAGTACCAATCCAATCATTCACCTCTACCGAGTAAGAGAACCTGTTGGTGGTCACTACAGTACCAATCCAATCATTCACCTCTACCGAGTAAGAGAACCTGTGGGTGGTCACTAAGGTACCAATCCAATCATTCACCTCTACCGAGTAAGAGAACCTGTTGGTGGTCACTACACAGTACCAATCCAATCATTCACCTTTGCCGAGTAAGAGAACCTGTTGGTGGTCACTACAGTACCAATCCAATCATTCACCTCTACCGAGTAAGAGAACCTGTGGGTGGTCACTATAGTACCAATCCAATCATTGACCTCTGCCGAGTAAGAGAACCTGTGAGTGGTCACTACAGTACCAATCCAATCATTCACCTCTGCCGAGTAAGAGAACCTGTTGGTGGTCACTACAGTACCAATCCAATCATTCACCTCTACCGAGTAAGAGAACCTGTTTGTGGTCACTACAGTACCAATCCAATCATTCACCTCTACCGAGTAAGATAACCTGTGGGTGGTCACTACAGTACCAATCCAATCATTCACCTATACTAAGTAAGAAAACCTGTTGGTGGTCACTACATTACCAATCCAATCATTCACCTCTACCGAGTAAGAGAACCTGTGGGTGGTCACTACAGTACCAATCCAATCATTCACCTCTACCGAGTAAGATAACCTGTGGGTGGTCACTACAGTACCAATCCAATCATTCACCTCTACCTAGTAAGAGAACCTGTGGGTGGTCACTACAGTACCAACCCAATCATTCACCTCTACAGAGTAAGATAACCTGTGGGTGGTCACTACAGTACCAATCCAATCATTCACCTCTACCGAGTAAGATAACCTGTGGGTGGTCACTACAGTACCAATCCAATCATTCACCTCTACCGAGTAAGAGAACCTGTGGGTCGTCACTACAGTACCAATCCAATCATTCACCTCTACCGAGTAAGATAACCTGTTGGTGGTCACTACACAGTACCAATCTAATCATTCACCTCTACCGATTAAGAGAACCTGTGGGTGGTCACTACAGTACCAATCCAATCATTCACCTCTACCGAGGAAGAGAACTTGTTGGTGGTCACTACAGTACCAATCCAATCATTCACCTCTACCGAGTAAGAGAACCTGTGGGTGGTCACTATAGTACCAATCCAATCATTGACCTCTGCCGAGTAAGAGAACCTGTGAGTGGTCACTACAGTACCAATCCAATCATTCACCTCTGCCGAGTAAGAGAACCTGTTGGTGGTCACTACAGTACCAATCCAATCATTCACCTCTACCGAGTAAGAGAACCTGTTTGTGGTCACTACAGTACCAATCCAATCATTCACCTCTACCGAGTAAGATAACCTGTGGGTGGTCACTACAGTACCAATCCAATCATTCACCTCTACCGAGTAAGATAACCTGTGGGTGGTCACTACAGTACCAATCCAATCATTCACCTCTACCGAGTAAGAGAACCTGTGGGTCGTCACTACAGTACCAATCCAATCATTCACCTCTACCGAGTAAGATAACCTGTTGGTGGTCACTACACAGTACCAATCTAATCATTCACCTCTACCGAGTAAGAGAACCTGTGGGTGGTCACTACAGTACCAATCCAATCATTCACCTCTACCGAGTAAGAGAACTTGTTGGTGGTCACTACAGTACCAATCCAATCATTCACCTCTACCGAGTAAGAGAACCTGTGGGTGGTCACTACAGTACCAATCCAATCATTCACCTCTACCGAGTAAGAGAACCTGTGGGTGGTCACTACAGTACCAATCCAATCATTCACCTCTACCGAGTAAGAGAACCTGTTGGTGGTCACTACAGTACCAATCCAATCATTCACCTCTACCGAGTAAGAGAACCTGTGGGTGGTCACTAAGGTACCAATCCAATCATTCACCTCTACCGAGTAAGAGAACCTGTTGGTGGTCACTACACAGTACCAATCCAATCATTCACCTTTGCCGAGTAAGAGAACCTGTTGGTGGTCACTACAGTACCAATCCAATCATTCACCTCTACCGAGTAAGAGAACCTGTTGGTGGTCACTACAGTACCAATCCAATCATTCACCTCTACCGAGTAAGAGAACCTGTTTGTGGTCACTACAGTACCAATCCAATCATTCACCTCTACCGAGTAAGATAACCTGTGGGTGGTCACTACAGTACAAATCCAATCATTCACCTCTACCGAGTAAGATAACCTGTGGGTGGTCACTACAGTACCAATCCAATCATTCACCTCTACCGAGTAAGAGAACCTGTTGGTGGTCACTACAGTACCAATCCAATCATTCACCTATACCGAGTAAGAGAACCTGTTGGTGGTCACTACAGTACCAATCCAATCATTCACCTCTACCGAGTAAGAGAACCTGTGGGTGGTCACTACAGTACCAATCCAATCATTCACCTCTACCGAGTAAGAGAACCTGTGGGTGGTCACTACAGTACCAATCCAATCATTCACCTCTACCGAGTAAGAGAACCTGTGGGTGGTCACTACAGTACCAATCCAATCATTCACCTCTACCAAGTAAGAGAACATGTTGGTGGTCACTACAGTACCAATCCAATCATTCACCTCTACCGAGTAAGAGAACCTGTGGGTGGTCACTACAGTACCAATCCAATCATTCACCTCGACCGAGTAAGAGAACCTGTGGGTGGTCACTAAGGTACCAATCCAATCATTCACCTCTACCGAGTAAGAGAACCTGTTGGTGGTCACTACACAGTACCAATCCAATCATTCACCTTTGCCGAGTAAGAGAACCTGTTGGTGGTCACTACAGTACCAATCCAATCATTCACCTCTACCGAGTAAGAGAACCTGTGGGTGGTCACTATAGTACCAATCCAATCATTGACCTCTGCCGAGTAAGAGAACCTGTGAGTGGTCACTACAGTACCAATCCAATCATTCACCTCTACCGAGTAAGATAACCTGTGGGTGGTCACTACAGTACCAATCCAATCATTCACCTCTACCGAGTAAGAGAACCTGTGGGTCGTCACTACAGTACCAATCCAATCATTCACCTCTACCGAGTAAGATAACCTGTTGGTGGTCACTACACAGTACCAATCTAATCATTCACCTCTACCGATTAAGAGAACCTGTGGGTGGTCACTACAGTACCAATCCAATCATTCACCTCTACCGAGTAAGAGAACTTGTTGGTGGTCACTACAGTACCAATCCAATCATTCACCTCTACCGAGTAAGAGAACCTGTGGGTGGTCACTATAGTACCAATCCAATCATTGACCTCTGCCGAGTAAGAGAACCTGTGAGTGGTCACTACAGTACCAATCCAATCATTCACCTCTGCCGAGTAAGAGAACCTGTTGGTGGTCACTACAGTACCAATCCAATCATTCACCTCTACCGAGTAAGAGAACCTGTTTGTGGTCACTACAGTACCAATCCAATCATTCACCTCTACCGAGTAAGATAACCTGTGGGTGGTCACTACAGTACCAATCCAATCATTCACCTCTACCGAGTAAGAGAACTTGTTGGTGGTCACTACAGTACCAATCCAATCATTCACCTCTACCGAGTAAGAGAACCTGTGGGTGGTCACTATAGTACCAATCCAATCATTGACCTCTGCCGAGTAAGAGAACCTGTGAGTGGTCACTACAGTACCAATCCAATCATTCACCTCTGCCGAGTAAGAGAACCTGTTGGTGGTCACTACAGTACCAATCCAATCATTCACCTCTACCGAGTAAGAGAACCTGTTTGTGGTCACTACAGTACCAATCCAATCATTCACCTCTACCGAGTAAGATAACCTGTGGGTGGTCACTACAGTACCAATCCAATCATTCACCTCTACCGAGTAAGATAACCTGTGGGTGGTCACTACAGTACCAATCCAATCATTCACCTCTACCGAGTAAGAGAACCTGTGGGTCGTCACTACAGTACCAATCCAATCATTCACCTCTACCGAGTAAGATAACCTG
Source organism: Oncorhynchus clarkii lewisi (assembly GCF_045791955.1). Classification (NCBI taxonomy): domain Eukaryota; kingdom Metazoa; phylum Chordata; class Actinopteri; order Salmoniformes; family Salmonidae; genus Oncorhynchus; species Oncorhynchus clarkii. Next base: position 46,947,508 of record NC_092170.1, on the reverse strand, counting down.
TTGGTGGTCACTACACAGTACCAATCTAATCATTCACCTCTACCGAGTAAGAGAACCTGTGGGTGGTCACTACAGTACCAATCCAATCATTCACCTCTACCGAGTAAGAGAACTTGTTGGTGGTCACTACAGTACCAATCCAATCATTCACCTCTACCGAGTAAGAGAACCTGTGGGTGGTCACTACAGTACCAATCCAATCATTCACCTCTACCGAGTAAGAGAACCTGTGGGTGGTCACTACAGTACCAATCCAATCATTCACCTCTACCGAGTAAGAGAACCTGTTGGTGGTCACTACAGTACCAATCCAATCATTCACCTCTACCGAGTAAGAGAACCTGTGGGTGGTCACTAAGGTACCAATCCAATCATTCACCTCTACCGAGTAAGAGAACCTGTTGGTGGTCACTACACAGTACCAATCCAATCATTCACCTTTGCCGAGTAAGAGAACCTGTTGGTGGTCACTACAGTACCAATCCAATCATTCACCTCTACCGAGTAAGAGAACCTGTGGGTGGTCACTATAGTACCAATCCAATCATTGACCTCTGCCGAGTAAGAGAACCTCTGAGTGGTCACTACAGTACCAATCCAATCATTCACCTCTGCCGAGTAAGAGAACCTGTTGGTGGTCACTACAGTACCAATCCAATCATTCACCTCTACCGAGTAAGAGAACCTGTTTGTGGTCACTACAGTACCAATCCAATCATTCACCTCTACCGAGTAAGATAACCTGTGGGTGGTCACTACAGTACCAATCCAATCATTCACCTATACTAAGTAAGAAAACCTGTTGGTGGTCACTACATTACCAATCCAATCATTCACCTCTACCGAGTCAGAGAACCTGTGGGTGGTCACCACAGTACCAATCCAATCATTCACCTCTACCGAGTAAGATAACCTGTGGGTGGTCACTACAGTACCAATCCAATCATTCACCTCTACCTAGTAAGAGAACCTGTGGGTGGTCACTACAGTACCAACCCAATCATTCACCTCTACAGAGTAAGATAACCTGTGGGTGGTCACTACAGTACCAATCCAATCATTCACCTCTACCGAGTAAGATAACCTGTGGGTGGTCACTACAGTACCAATCCAATCATTCACCTCTACCGAGTAAGAGAACCTGTGGGTCGTCACTACAGTACCAATCCAATCATTCACCTCTGCCGAGTAAGAGAACCTGTTGGTGGTCACTACAGTACCAATCCAATCATTCACCTCTACCGAGTAAGAGAACTTGTTGGTGGTCACTACAGTACCAATCCAATCATTCACCTCTACCGAGTAAGAGAACCTGTGGGTGGTCACTACAGTACCAATCCAATCATTCACCTCTACCGAGTAAGAGAACCTGTGGGTGGTCACTACAGTACCAATCCAATCATTCACCTCTACCGAGTAAGAGAACTTGTTGGTGGTCACTACAGTACCAATCCAATCATTCACCTCTACCGAGTAAGAGAACCTGTGGGTGGTCACTACAGTACCAATCCAATCATTCACCTCTACCGAGTAAGAGAACCTGTGGGTGGTCACTACAGTACCAATCCAATCATTCACCTCTACCGAGTAAGAGAACCTGTTGGTGGTCACTACAGTACCAATCCAATCATTCACCTCTACCGAGTAAGAGAACCTGTGGGTGGTCACTAAGGTACCAATCCAATCATTCACCTCTACCGAGTAAGAGAACCTGTTGGTGGTCACTACACAGTACCAATCCAATCATTCACCTTTGCCGAGTAAGAGAACCTGTTGGTGGTCACTACAGTACCAATCCAATCATTCACCTCTACCGAGTAAGAGAACCTGTGGGTGGTCACTATAGTACCAATCCAATCATTGACCTCTGCCGAGTAAGAGAACCTGTGAGTGGTCACTACAGTACCAATCCAATCATTCACCTCTGCCGAGTAAGAGAACCTGTTGGTGGTCACTACAGTACCAATCCAATCATTCACCTCTACCGAGTAAGAGAACCTGTTTGTGGTCACTACAGTACCAATCCAATCATTCACCTCTACCGAGTAAGATAACCTGTGGGTGGTCACTACAGTACCAATCCAATCATTCACCTATACTAAGTAAGAAAACCTGTTGGTGGTCACTACATTACCAATCCAATCATTCACCTCTACCGAGTAAGAGAACCTGTGGGTGGTCACTACAGTACCAATCCAATCATTCACCTCTACCGAGTAAGATAACCTGTGGGTGGTCACTACAGTACCAATCCAATCATTCACCTCTACCTAGTAAGAGAACCTGTGGGTGGTCACTACAGTACCAACCCAATCATTCACCTCTACAGAGTAAGATAACCTGTGGGTGGTCACTACAGTACCAATCCAATCATTCACCTCTACCGAGTAAGATAACCTGTGGGTGGTCACTACAGTACCAATCCAATCATTCACCTCTACCGAGTAAGAGAACCTGTGGGTCGTCACTACAGTACCAATCCAATCATTCACCTCTACCGAGTAAGATAACCTGTTGGTGGTCACTACACAGTACCAATCTAATCATTCACCTCTACCGATTAAGAGAACCTGTGGGTGGTCACTACAGTACCAATCCAATCATTCACCTCTACCGAGTAAGAGAACTTGTTGGTGGTCACTACAGTACCAATCCAATCATTCACCTCTACCGAGTAAGAGAACCTGTGGGTGGTCACTATAGTACCAATCCAATCATTGACCTCTGCCGAGTAAGAGAACCTGTGAGTGGTCACTACAGTACCAATCCAATCATTCACCTCTGCCGAGTAAGAGAACCTGTTGGTGGTCACTACAGTACCAATCCAATCATTCACCTCTACCGAGTAAGAGAACCTGTTTGTGGTCACTACAGTACCAATCCAATCATTCACCTCTACCGAGTAAGATAACCTGTGGGTGGTCACTACAGTACCAATCCAATCATTCACCTCTACCGAGTAAGATAACCTGTGGGTGGTCACTACAGTACCAATCCAATCATTCACCTCTACCGAGTAAGAGAACCTGTGGGTCGTCACTACAGTACCAATCCAATCATTCACCTCTACCGAGTAAGATAACCTGTTGGTGGTCACTACACAGTACCAATCTAATCATTCACCTCTACCGAGTAAGAGAACCTGTGGGTGGTCACTACAGTACCAATCCAATCATTCACCTCTACCGAGTAAGAGAACTTGTTGGTGGTCACTACAGTACCAATCCAATCATTCACCTCTACCGAGTAAGAGAACCTGTGGGTGGTCACTACAGTACCAATCCAATCATTCACCTCTACCGAGTAAGAGAACCTGTGGGTGGTCACTACAGTACCAATCCAATCATTCACCTCTACCGAGTAAGAGAACCTGTTGGTGGTCACTACAGTACCAATCCAATCATTCACCTCTACCGAGTAAGAGAACCTGTGGGTGGTCACTAAGGTACCAATCCAATCATTCACCTCTACCGAGTAAGAGAACCTGTTGGTGGTCACTACACAGTACCAATCCAATCATTCACCTTTGCCGAGTAAGAGAACCTGTTGGTGGTCACTACAGTACCAATCCAATCATTCACCTCTACCGAGTAAGAGAACCTGTTGGTGGTCACTACAGTACCAATCCAATCATTCACCTCTACCGAGTAAGAGAACCTGTTTGTGGTCACTACAGTACCAATCCAATCATTCACCTCTACCGAGTAAGATAACCTGTGGGTGGTCACTACAGTACAAATCCAATCATTCACCTCTACCGAGTAAGATAACCTGTGGGTGGTCACTACAGTACCAATCCAATCATTCACCTCTACCGAGTAAGAGAACCTGTTGGTGGTCACTACAGTACCAATCCAATCATTCACCTATACCGAGTAAGAGAACCTGTTGGTGGTCACTACAGTACCAATCCAATCATTCACCTCTACCGAGTAAGAGAACCTGTGGGTGGTCACTACAGTACCAATCCAATCATTCACCTCTACCGAGTAAGAGAACCTGTGGGTGGTCACTACAGTACCAATCCAATCATTCACCTCTACCGAGTAAGAGAACCTGTGGGTGGTCACTACAGTACCAATCCAATCATTCACCTCTACCAAGTAAGAGAACATGTTGGTGGTCACTACAGTACCAATCCAATCATTCACCTCTACCGAGTAAGAGAACCTGTGGGTGGTCACTACAGTACCAATCCAATCATTCACCTCGACCGAGTAAGAGAACCTGTGGGTGGTCACTAAGGTACCAATCCAATCATTCACCTCTACCGAGTAAGAGAACCTGTTGGTGGTCACTACACAGTACCAATCCAATCATTCACCTTTGCCGAGTAAGAGAACCTGTTGGTGGTCACTACAGTACCAATCTAATCATTCACCTCTACCGAGTAAGAGAACCTGTGGGTGGTCACTATAGTACCAATCCAATCATTGACCTCTGCCGAGTAAGAGAACCTGTGAGTGGTCACTACAGTACCAATCCAATCATTCACCTCTACCGAGTAAGATAACCTGTGGGTGGTCACTACAGTACCAATCCAATCATTCACCTCTACCGAGTAAGAGAACCTGTGGGTCGTCACTACAGTACCAATCCAATCATTCACCTCTACCGAGTAAGATAACCTGTTGGTGGTCACTACACAGTACCAATCTAATCATTCACCTCTACCGATTAAGAGAACCTGTGGGTGGTCACTACAGTACCAACCCAATCATTCACCTCTGCCGAGTAAGAGAACCTGTTGGTGGTCACTACAGTACCAATCCAATCATTCACCTCTACCGAGTAAGAGAACCTGTTTGTGGTCACTACAGTACCAATCCAATCATTCACCTCTACCGAGTAAGATAACCTGTGGGTGGTCACTACAGTACCAATCCAATCATTCACCTATACTAAGTAAGAAAACCTGTTGGTGGTCACTACATTACCAATCCAATCATTCACCTCTACCGAGTAAGAGAACCTGTGGGTGGTCACTACAGTACCAATCCAATCATTCACCTCTACCGAGTAAGAGAACTTGTTGGTGGTCACTACAGTACCAATCCAATCATTCACCTCTACCGAGTAAGAGAACCTGTGGGTGGTCACTACAGTACCAATCCAATCATTCACCTCTACCGAGTAAGAGAACCTGTGGGTGGTCACTACAGTACCAATCCAATCATTCACCTCTACCGAGTAAGAGAACTTGTTGGTGGTCACTACAGTACCAATCCAATCATTCACCTCTACCGAGTAAGAGAACCTGTGGGTGGTCACTACAGTACCAATCCAATCATTCACCTCTACCGAGTAAGAGAACCTGTGGGTGGTCACTACAGTACCAATCCAATCATTCACCTCTACCGAGTAAGAGAACCTGTTGGTGGTCACTACAGTACCAATCCAATCATTCACCTCTACCGAGTAAGAGAACCTGTGGGTGGTCACTAAGGTACCAATCCAATCATTCACCTCTACCGAGTAAGAGAACCTGTTGGTGGTCACTACACAGTACCAATCCAATCATTCACCTTTGCCGAGTAAGAGAACCTGTTGGTGGTCACTACAGTACCAATCCAATCATTCACCTCTACCGAGTAAGAGAACCTGTGGGTGGTCACTATAGTACCAATCCAATCATTGACCTCTGCCGAGTAAGAGAACCTGTGAGTGGTCACTACAGTACCAATCCAATCATTCACCTCTGCCGAGTAAGAGAACCTGTTGGTGGTCACTACAGTACCAATCCAATCATTCACCTCTACCGAGTAAGAGAACCTGTTTGTGGTCACTACAGTACCAATCCAATCATTCACCTCTACCGAGTAAGATAACCTGTGGGTGGTCACTACAGTACCAATCCAATCATTCACCTATACTAAGTAAGAAAACCTGTTGGTGGTCACTACATTACCAATCCAATCATTCACCTCTACCGAGTAAGAGAACCTGTGGGTGGTCACTACAGTACCAATCCAATCATTCACCTCTACCGAGTAAGATAACCTGTGGGTGGTCACTACAGTACCAATCCAATCATTCACCTCTACCTAGTAAGAGAACCTGTGGGTGGTCACTACAGTACCAACCCAATCATTCACCTCTACAGAGTAAGATAACCTGTGGGTGGTCACTAAGGTCCCAATCCAATCATTCACCTCTACCGAGTAAGATAACCTGTGGGTGGTCACTACAGTACCAATCCAATCATTCACCTCTACCGAGTAAGAGAACCTGTGGGTCGTCACTACAGTACCAATCCAATCATTCACCTCTACCGAGTAAGATAACCTGTTGGTGGTCACTACACAGTACCAATCTAATCATTCACCTCTACCGATTAAGAGAACCTGTGGGTGGTCACTACAGTACCAATCCAATCATTCACCTCTACCGAGTAAGAGAACTTGTTGGTGGTCACTACAGTACCAATCCAATCATTCACCTCTACCGAGTAAGAGAACCTGTGGGTGGTCACTATAGTACCAATCCAATCATTGACCTCTGCCGAGTAAGAGAACCTGTGAGTGGTCACTACAGTACCAATCCAATCATTCACCTCTGCCGAGTAAGAGAACCTGTTGGTGGTCACTACAGTACCAATCCAATCATTCACCTCTACCGAGTAAGAGAACCTGTTTGTGGTCACTACAGTACCAATCCAATCATTCACCTCTACCGAGTAAGATAACCTGTGGGTGGTCACTACAGTACCAATCCAATCATTCACCTCTACCGAGTAAGATAACCTGTGGGTGGTCACTACAGTACCAATCCAATCATTCACCTCTACCGAGTAAGAGAACCTGTGGGTCGTCACTACAGTACCAATCCAATCATTCACCTCTACCGAGTGAGATAACCTGTTGGTGGTCACTACACAGTACCAATCTAATCATTCACCTCTACCGAGTAAGAGAACCTGTGGGTGGTCACTACAGTACCAATCCAATCATTCACCTCTACCGAGTAAGAGAACTTGTTGGTGGTCACTACAGTACCAATCCAATCATTCACCTCTACCGAGTAAGAGAACCTGTGGGTGGTCACTACAGTACCAATCCAATCATTCACCTCTACCGAGTAAGAGAACCTGTGGGTGGTCACTACAGTACCAATCCAATCATTCACCTCTACCGAGTAAGAGAACCTGTGGGTGGTCACTAAGGTACCAATCCAATCATTCACCTCTACCGAGTAAGAGAACCTGTTGGTGGTCACTACACAGTACCAATCCAATCATTCACCTTTGCCGAGTAAGAGAACCTGTTGGTGGTCACTACAGTACCAATCCAATCATTCACCTCTACCGAGTAAGAGAACCTGTTGGTGGTCACTACAGTACCAATCCAATCATTCACCTCTACCGAGTAAGAGAACCTGTTTGTGGTCACTACAGTACCAATCCAATCATTCACCTCTACCGAGTAAGATAACCTGTGGGTGGTCACTACAGTACAAATCCAATCATTCACCTCTACCGAGTAAGATAACCTGTGGGTGGTCACTACAGTACCAATCCAATCATTCACCTCTACCGAGTAAGAGAACCTGTTGGTGGTCACTACAGTACCAATCCAATCATTTACCTATACCGAGTAAGAGAACCTGTTGGTGGTCACTACAGTACCAATCCAATCATTCACCTCTACCGAGTAAGAGAACCTGTGGGTGGTCACTACAGTACCAATCCAATCATTCACCTCTACCGAGTAAGAGAACCTGTGGGTGGTCACTACAGTACCAATCCAATCATTCACCTCTACCGAGTAAGAGAACCTGTGGGTGGTCACTACAGTACCAATCCAATCATTCACCTCTACCAAGTAAGAGAACATGTTGGTGGTCACTACAGTACCAATCCAATCATTCACCTCTACCGAGTAAGAGAACCTGTGGGTGGTCACTACAGTACCAATCCAATCATTCACCTCGACCGAGTAAGAGAACCTGTGGGTGGTCACTAAGGTACCAATCCAATCATTCACCTCTACCGAGTAAGAGAACCTGTTGGTGGTCACTACACAGTACCAATCCAATCATTCACCTTTGCCGAGTAAGAGAACCTGTTGGTGGTCACTACAGTACCAATCCAATCATTCACCTCTACCGAGTAAGAGAACCTGTGGGTGGTCACTATAGTACCAATCCAATCATTGACCTCTGCCGAGTAAGAGAACCTGTGAGTGGTCACTACAGTACCAATCCAATCATTCACCTCTACCGAGTAAGATAACCTGTGGGTGGTCACTACAGTACCAATCCAATCATTCACCTCTACCGAGTAAGAGAACCTGTGGGTCGTCACTACAGTACCAATCCAATCATTCACCTCTACCGAGTAAGATAACCTGTTGGTGGTCACTACACAGTACCAATCTAATCATTCACCTCTACCGATTAAGAGAACCTGTGGGTGGTCACTACAGTACCAATCCAATCATTCACCTCTACCGAGTAAGAGAACTTGTTGGTGGTCACTACAGTACCAATCCAATCATTCACCTCTACCGAGTAAGAGAACCTGTGGGTGGTCACTATAGTACCAATCCAATCATTGACCTCTGCCGAGTAAGAGAACCTGTGAGTGGTCACTACAGTACCAATCCAATCATTCACCTCTGCCGAGTAAGAGAACCTGTTGGTGGTCACTACAGTACCAATCCAATCATTCACCTCTACCGAGTAAGAGAACCTGTTTGTGGTCACTACAGTACCAATCCAATCATTCACCTCTACCGAGTAAGATAACCTGTGGGTGGTCACTACAGTACCAATCCAATCATTCACCTCTACCGAGTAAGATAACCTGTGGGTGGTCACTACAGTACCAATCCAATCATTCACCTCTACCGAGTAAGAGAACCTGTGGGTCGTCACTACAGTACCAATCCAATCATTCACCTCTACCGAGTAAGATAACCTGTTGGTGGTCACTACACAGTACCAATCTAATCATTCACCTCTACCGAGTAAGAGAACCTGTGGGTGGTCACTACAGTACCAATCCAATCATTCACCTCTACCGAGTAAGAGAACTTGTTGGTGGTCACTACAGTACCAATCCAATCATTCACCTCTACCGAGTAAGAGAACCTGTGGGTGGTCACTACAGTACCAATCCAATCATTCACCTCTACCGAGTAAGAGAACCTGTGGGTGGTCACTACAGTACCAATCCAATCATTCACCTCTACCGAGTAAGAGAACCTGTTGGTGGTCACTACAGTACCAATCCAATCATTCACCTCTACCGAGTAAGAGAACCTGTGGGTGGTCACTAAGGTACCAATCCAATCATTCACCTCTACCGAGTAAGAGAACCTGTTGGTGGTCACTACACAGTACCAATCCAATCACTCACCTTTGCCGAGTAAGAGAACCTGTTGGTGGTCACTACAGTACCAATCCAATCATTCACCTCTACCGAGTAAGAGAACCTGTGGGTGGTCACTATAGTACCAATCCAATCATTGACATCTGCCGAGTAAGAGAACCTGTGAGTGGTCACTACAGTACCAATCCAAGCATTCACCTCTGCCGAGTAAGAGAACCTGTTGGTGGTCACTACAGTACCAATCCAATCATTCACCTCTACCGAGTAAGAGAACCTGTTTGTGGTCACTACAGTACCAATCCAATCATTCACCTCTACCGAGTAAGATAACCTGTGGGTGGTCACTACAGTACAAATCCAATCATTCACCTCTACCGAGTAAGATAACCTGTGGGTGGTCACTACAGTACCAATCCAATCATTCACCTCTACCGAGTAAGAGAACCTGTTGGTGGTCACTACAGTACCAATCCAATCATTCACCTATACCGAGTAAGAGAACCTGTTGGTGGTCACTACAGTACCAATCCAATCATTCACCTCTACCGAGTAAGAGAACCTGTGGGTGGTCACTACAGTACCAATCCAATCATTCACCTCTACCGAGTAAGAGAACCTGTGGGTGGTCACTACAGTACCAATCCAATCATTCACCTCTACCGAGTAAGAGAACCTGTGGGTGGTCACTACAGTACCAATCCAATCATTCACCTCTACCAAGTAAGAGAACATGTTGGTGGTCACTACAGTACCAATCCAATCATTCACCTCTACCGAGTAAGAGAACCTGTGGGTGGTCACTACAGTACCAATCCAATCATTCACCTCGACCGAGTAAGAGAACCTGTGGGTGGTCACTAAGGTACCAATCCAATCATTCACCTCTACCGAGTAAGAGAACCTGTTGGTGGTCACTACACAGTACCAATCCAATCATTCACCTTTGCCGAGTAAGAGAACCTGTTGGTGGTCACTACAGTACCAATCCAATCATTCACCTCTACCGAGTAAGAGAACCTGTGGGTGGTCACTATAGTACCAATCCAATCATTGACCTCTGCCGAGTAAGAGAACCTGTGAGTGGTCACTACAGTACCAATCCAATCATTCACCTCTGCCGAGTAAGAGAACCTGTTGGTGGTCACTACAGTACCAATCCAATCATTCACCTCTACCGAGTAAGAGAACCTGTTTGTGGTCACTACAGTACCAATCCAATCATTCACCTCTACCGAGTAAGAGAACCTGTGGGTGGTCACTACAGTACCAATCCAATCATTCACCTCTACCGAGTAAGAGAACCTGTGGGTGGTCACTACAGTACCAATCCAATCATTCACCTCTACCAAGTAAGAGAACATGTTGGTGGTCACTACAGTACCAATCCAATCATTCACCTCTACCGAGTAAGAGAACCTGTGGGTGGTCACTATAGTACCAATCCAATCATTCACCTCGACCGAGTAAGATAACCTGTGGGTGGTCACTACAGTACCAATCCAATCATTCACCTCTACCGAGTAAGATAACCTGTGGGTCGTCACTACAGTACCAATCCAACCATTCACCTCTACCGAGTAAGAGAACCTGTTGTTGGTCACTACATACTACCAATCCAATCATTCACCTCTACCGAGTAAGATAACCTGTTGGTGGTCACTACAGTACCAATCCAATCATTCACCTCTACCGAGTAAGAGAACCTGTGGGTGGTCACTACAGTACCAATCCAATCATTCACCTCTACCGAGTAAGAGAACCTGTTGGTGGTCACTACAGTACCAATCCAATCATTCACCTCTACCGAGTAAGAGAACCTGTGGGTGGTCACTATAGTACCAATCCAATCATTCACCTCTACCGAGTAAGAGAACCTGTTTGTGGTCACTACAGTACCAATCCAATCATTCACCTCTACCGAGTAAGATAACCTGTGGGTGGTCACTACAGTACAAATCCAATCATTCACCTCTACCGAGTAAGATAACCTGTGGGTGGTCACTACAGTACCAATCCAATCATTCACCTCTACCGAGTAAGAGAACCTGTTGGTGGTCACTACAGTACCAATCCAATCATTCACCTATACCGAGTAAGAGAACCTGTTGGTGGTCACTACAGTACCAATCCAATCATTCACCTCTACCGAGTAAGAGAACCTGTGGGTGGTCACTACAGTACCAATCCAATCATTCACCTCTACCGAGTAAGAGAACCTGTGGGTGGTCACTACAGTACCAATCCAATCATTCACCTCTACCAAGTAAGAGAACATGTTGGTGGTCACTACAGTACCAATCCAATCATTCACCTCTACCGAGTAAGAGAACCTGTGGGTGGTCACTACAGTACCAATCCAATCATTCACCTCTACCGAGTAAGATAACCTGTGGGTGGTCACTATAGTACCAATCCAATCATTCACCTCGACCGAGTAAGATAACCTGTGGGTGGTCACTACAGTACCAATCCAATCATTCACCTCTACCGAGTAAGATAACCTGTGGGTCGTCACTACAGTACCAATCCAACCATTCACCTCTACCGAGTAAGAGAACCTGTTGTTGGTCACTACAGTACCAATCCAATCATTCACCTCTACCGAGTAAGAGAACCTGTTGGTGGTCACTACAGTACCAATCCAATCATTCACCTCTACCGAGTAAGAGAACCTGTGGGTGGTCACTACAGTACCAATCCAATCATTCACCTCTACCGAGTAAGATAACCTGTGGGTCGTCACTACAGTACCAATCCAACCATTCACCTCTACCGAGTAAGAGAACCTGTTGTTGGTCACTACAGTACCAATCCAATCATTCACCTCTACCGAGTAAGAGAACCTGTTGGTGGTCACTACAGTACCAATCCAATCATTCACCTCTACCGAGTAAGAGAACCTGTGGGTGGTCACTACAGTACCAATCCAATCATTCACCTCTACCGAGTAAGATAACCTGTTGGTGGTCACAACAGTACCAATCCAATCATTCACCTCTATCGAGTAAGAGAACCTGTGGGTGGTCACTACAGTACCAATCCAATCATTCACCTCTACCGAGTAAGATAACCTGTTGGTGGTCACTACAGTACCAATCCAATCATTCACCTCTACCGAGTAAGAGAACCTGTGGGTGGTCACTACAGTACCAATCCAATCATTCACCTCTACCGAGTAAGAGAACCTGTGGGTGGTCACTACAGTACCAATCCAATCATTCACCTCTACCAAGTAAGAGAACATGTTGGTGGTCACTACAGTACCAATCCAATCATTCACCTCTACCGAGTAAGAGAACCTGTGGGTGGTCACTACAGTACCAATCCAATCATTCACCTCTACCGAGTAAGATAACCTGTGGGTGGTCACTACAGTACCAATCCAATCATTCACCTCGACCGAGTAAGATAACCTGTGGGTGGTCACTACAGTACCAATCCAATCATTCACCTCTACCGAGTAAGATAACCTGTTGGTGGTCACTACAGTACCAATCCAATCATTCACCTCTACCGAGTAAGAGAACCTGTGGGTGGTCACTACAGTACCAATCCAATCATTCACCTCTACCGAGTAAGAGAACCTGTTGGTGGTCACTACAGTACCAATCCAATCATTCACCTCTACCGAGTAAGAGAACCTGTGGGTGGTCACTACAGTACCAATCCAATCATTCACCTCTACCGAGTAAGATAACCTGTTGGTGGTCACAACAGTACCAATCCAATCATTCACCTCTATCGAGTAAGAGAACCTGTTTGTGGTCACTACAGTACCAATCCAATCATTCACCTCTACCGAGTAAGATAACCTGTGGGTGGTCACTACAGTACCAATCCAATCATTCACCTCTACCGAGTAAGATAACCTGTGGGTCGTCACTACAGTACCAATCCAATCATTCACCTCTACCGAGTAAGAGAACCTGTGGGTGGTCACTACAGTACCAATCCAATCATTCACCTCTACCGAGTAAGAGAACCTGTTGGTGGTCACTCCAGTACCAATCCAATCATTCACCTCTACCGAGTAAGAGAACCTGTGGGTGGTCACTACACAGTACCAATCCAATCATTCACCTCTACCGAGTAAGCAAAGGAAGAGAACATAAGACTGAACAATTTATAATGAATACTTTTCCACATTAAAAATAATTGGATATTGTTGATGACACTTTTTGTTGAGATTTTCATATGAATAGACCTTGATGTTTGTTTTCTATGATCCAATGTCTGGTAATATTCTGAAGATGGGTGGCTCCTTATTTTGATTCATTGAATAGGCTTCTCGGCTAGAACTCCCATTCAATAAATCTATTTATGGCAATAAACTGGTAACGTCTCCTGTTTATTAATTCTCTTCAATGAAGTGTCCAGACTGGCTAGGTCACGTGAACTCAGATTCCCAATGTCCTGCAGACAACCAATAACACCAGGTAGTACAATTAGAGACCAACAATGGCACCATTAATCAGCCAAGAAGGACAGCCAAAAAGGTCTGCTTAAGGCAATGACTATCCACTTTTTGACTCTCCCACTGTAACACCCTCCAGTGGATAGCGTCCGTTTTACGAGCTCAACCAATTCCGCTATTTTTTATTTATTTTTATGCTGATCCTAACTTTTTTTTGTACATAATATTTCTGCCATCATTTCCTATGACCGAAAACATCTGCTGGACATCAGAACATCGATCACTAACCTTGATTTGGAGGAAGATTTCTACTTCAACAAGTTGACGGCGCAACACGGTCTGCTTACTCCGGACCAGGCAAAAATACCCAGGACAAGAAAGAGGAAGCTGTGGCGAAAAAGAGGTAGGCGTCCTAACTATATAAAGTCAGCAAACTAATAGACTGCCTCTGTTCTGTTGGTGAATGTGCAGTCACAGGAGAAGAAACAGGATGAACTGTTCTGTTGGTGATTGTGCAGTCACAGGAGAAGAAACAGGATGAACTCTGTTCTGTTGGTGAATGTGCAGTCACAGGAGAACAAACAGGATGAACTCTGTTCTGTTGGTGAATGTGCAGTCACAGGAGAACAAACAGGATGAACTCTGTTCTGTTGGTGAATGTGCAGTCACAGGAGAAGAAACAGGATGAACTGTTCTGTTGGTGAATGTGCAGTCACAGGAGAAGAAAAAGGATGTAAACTCTGTTCTGTTGGTGAATGTGCAGTCACAGGAGAACAAACAGGATAAACTCTGTTCTGTGGGTGAATGTGCAGTCACAGGAGAAGAAACAGGATGAGCTTTTCTGTTGGTGAATGTGCAGTCACAGGAGAACAAACAGGATAAACTCTGTTCTGTTGGTGAATGTGCAGTCACAGGAGAACAAACAGGATAAACTCTGTTCTGTGGGTGAATGTGCAGTCACAGGAAAACAAACATGTCTTAAAATATGACATTTTTGCCATCTTATCAACAATGCAGAGCTCTCTCTGTCCTCTGCCGTGGCTTGATTACTGTTGATGATATCTGGAAATGTGCATGTATAGCCTGGCCCATCTACTGTTGCTAGCCCCAATTCTGACTTGTGCTCAATGTGAGCAAGACAAAGGAGCCGATCGGGGACTACAGGAAAAGGTGGGCCGAACAGGCCCCCATTAACTTTGATGGGGCTGTAGTGGAGCGTGTCGAGAGTTTCAAGTTCCTTGGTGTCCACATCACCAACAAACTATCATGGTCCAAACATACCAAGACAGTCCTGAAGAGGGCACGACAAAACCTTTTCCCCCTCAGGAAACTGAAAAGATTTGGCATGGGCCCTCAGATCCTCAAAAGGTTCTACAGCTACGCCATCGAGAGCATCCTGACCGGTTGCATCACCACCTGGTATGGCAACTGCTCGGCATCTGACCTTAATACGCTACAGAGGGTAGTGCGAACGGCCCACTACATCACTGGGGCAAAGCTTCCTGCCATCCAGGACCTATATAATAGGCGGTGTAAGAGGAAAGCCCATAAAATTGTCAATAACTCCAGTCACCCAAGTTCTAGACTGTTTTCTCTGCTACTGCACGGCAAGCGGTACCAGAGCACCAAGTCCAGGAACCAAAATGCTCCTCAACATCTTCTACCCCCAAGCCATTAGACTGCTGAACAATTCATAAAAATCACCACCGGACAATTTACAATGACACCCCCCACCCCCCTCTTGTACACTTCTGCTGTTTGTTACCTATACATAGTCACTTCGCCCCCACCTACATGTACAGATGACCTCAACTAGCCTGTACCCCCTGCACACTGACTTGGTACCGGTGTCCCCTGTATATAGCCTTGTTATTGTTATTGTGTTACTTTTTATTTTAGTCTACTTGGTAAATATTTTCTTCTTCTTGAACTGCACTTTTGGTTAAGGGCTTGTAAGTACGAATTTCAAGGTAAAGGCCACACTTGTTGTATTCGAGACATGTGGCAAATATAGTTCGATGTGATTTGATTTCTCTGATATCTGCTTCACTGTTTTCTCGTAAAAGCCTGAGTTTTCTGCACGTTAACACTAGAAGCTTATTACCTAAACTGGATCAATTGAAAGTGAGGGTTAACAGCTCCAATCCAGATGTGTTGGTCATTACTGAGACGTGGTTAAGGAAGAGTGATTTGAATACTGATGTTAACCTTTCTGGTTATAACCTTTTTCGGCAAGACAGATCTTCCAAAGTTGGGGGAGTGGCAATCTTTACCAATGATCACCTTCAGTGCTCAGTTGTCTCCACCAAGTCTGTTCCCAAACAATTTGATTTGCTGGTTTTATACATTAAACGTTCAAATAGCTCTTTGTTGACTGTTGCTGGGTGCTATCGTCCTCCATCAGCACCGACCTGTACCCTACCTGCCCTAAGCTCTCTCCTGGCCCCTTACACTAAGTCTGAATTTGTCCTGCTAGGTGATCTAAACTGGGACATGCTTGAACCAACTGACCAAGTCCTAAAGCAATGGGACTCCCTAAATATTTCTCAGATTATTACCAATCCCACAAGGTATGACTCCAGACACCCAGAAAAGGCTATTTTCCTCAATGGTACCAGTCTGGTGTTTTCTGTAATGACCTTAGTAATCACTGTTTTACAGCCTGTGTTCATGATGGCTGCTCAGTGAAACGACCTGTCCTGATTTGTCGCAGACGCTTGCTAAAAAACTTAAATGAGCAAGCCACCCTTCATGACCTGGCCTCTGTAAAATGGTATAGAATCAGCTTGATCCCCTCTGTCCAAGACGCTTTCACCTTCTTTTTGATATTTTCAGTGGTATTGTTAACAAACTGAATTAGTTAGGTAACATAGATAAATAAGATGTTTTATCTTATTTTTGGACTATACTATTGGCAGTTGCAGTTATCTCTTCTCCAGGGCTTAGTCACTAGGGGCCCAGAGAGGGGAGAGGTCAGGCTTGTCTTCATATGTCAATGTATCTGTTAAACCATGTGATGCTATGAAGAATATCAGAAGGGGAGGAGGACAGAATGGAAGCTTGTCTTCTTATGGGAATGTGCTTAACTATTGTATGTCCCCTCTGAGGTTGCCCTTATCTAGACATAGTATATGACCTAAGAGGCTCACTGTCTCTGTGAGCTTGTCCAGGAGGAGTTCTATTTGAGATGGGAGTATCTAGAATTGACAATTGATATATGCCATTGGATGAGGTAATGGTTTGGTAATATGAAGTACCAAGAACGAGAAGTAGAACGTTGTCTAAGAGAGCAAACTGAACGATAATTCATAGCTAATTCTGTCTGGCTATGGGATGCTCCTCTCTCAAGTAAAGTCTTCCTTTGTAATGTTCCTAAGATCTGTGTTTCGTCATGTGAGTTGAGATGGGTTTGTCTTGGCTATAAATGATACTAAGAATTATTTTGTAAACACTCTCAGAGAATTCATTTATAGACACTGAATTGACCTGTCACAGGGCTATGGTGAAGCTCATATATAATTAAAGATGGACTTTATAATATAAATCTGACTTGTGTGTGGTTTGCTCTCTTAATGTTTAGTAATACAGGAAATTACCACGACAAAACGCACCCCCATAAAGAACATGATAATTAAAAACAGGTTCAGCCCCTGGTTCAACCGTGATATTTCACAGTTAATCCACCTCCAGAATTGCATTTGGCAAAAGGCTCGGCACACGCATACTCAGGCTGACTGGCTCTCGTTCAGGCAAATGAGAAATAAGTGCACTCAGGCTATGCGGAAGGCCAAAGTTAGCTACTTTAAGGAGCAGTTCTCTCTCTGTGGGTCTCACCCCAAGAAGTTCTGGAAAACGGTTAAAGAGCTGGTGAATAATCCCTCCTCCCCATAACTGCACATGTCCCTTAAAGTTGATGATGAGGTTGTTACTGCATTTTTAAATACATTGTATAAGGCTGGGAGTCCTGCCAGCGGGACACCTGTCGACAATTCCTGTGAAATTGGAGGGCATAAAATTCATATAAATAATCATAACAATTATGGATATTAAACATTTAAGTACATACAATTGTCTTATATCGGTTAAAAACTTAAAGTCTTGTTCATCTAACTGCATTGTCTGATTTACAATAGGCTGTACAGCGAAAGCATGCCTTGCGATTGTTTGAGGACGGCACCCCACATCAAAATATTTTTCAACCAGCACATGAAATTAAAAAATAGCTATTAAATATGAACTTTTTGACCATCTTCCTCTTCCTCTGATTTGCAATCCAAAGGGTCCCAGCTACAACATACATGGTCGTTTTGTTAGATAAAATCCTTCTTTATATCCCAAAAAGTCTGTTTTTTTGGCGCCATCATTTTGAGTAATCCACTCGTTCAACGTGCAGAGAAAGGAATCCAAAAAGCTACCGCTAAACGTTGTTAAAACAAGTCAAATTATGTTTTTCTTCAATCCTCAGGTACCCTAAAATGTAATTAAACTATAATCTTTTATACGGAAAGAAGTATTTCAAAAGGAAAGCAAAGTTAGCAGGTGCTCGTTCTCTTCGCCGCGCGCACAGACTGATTTCCAACTCTGAGTCTCATTACTAAAACTCAAAATTCTTCCTCATTTGGGAAGAAACAAGCCTGAAACCTTGAACAAAGACTGTTGACATCTAGTGGAAGCCATAGGAATTGCTATCTGGGAGCTGGATTTTGATTTAGATATGACCCTATACGTTCAATTGGAAGAGCATGGGCTCTCAACAACAACAAAAAATTCCGGATGGTTTTTCTTTGGATTTTCTCCTACCATATCTATTGTGTTATAGTCTCATAAATTGTTTTAACATTTGTACAAACTTCAAAGTGTTTTCTTTCCAATGGTACGAATTATATGCATATCCTGGCTTCTGGGCCTGAGTAACAGGCAGTTTACTTTGGGCACGTCAGTCAGGCGGAATTTCAGAAAAAAGGACCCAAGCCTGAAGAAGTTTTAATCTTGACACCCAGAAAACTTCAAATGGTTTAGACCCTTTCTCTTTTCCGCCAAGCCTATCTCCAGCCTTTTTAATCTGTATTTCCTTTCTGGGGAGGATCCCATTGCTTGGAAGGCAGCCATGATTCATCCTTTATTTAAAGGGGGAGATCAAGCTGATCCTAACTGTTATAGGCCTACTTCTATTTTTCACTATTTATCAAAACTGTGGGAAAAACTTGTCAATAATCAACTGACTGGCTTTCTTGATTTAATGGCATTCTCACGGGTATGCAATCTGGTTTCGGCTCAGGTTATGGATGTGTCACTGTAACCTTAAAACTTCTCTAGGGTAGGATTTGGAATTTTGGATGAAAAGCATGCCCAAAGTAAACTGCCTTCTACTCAGGCCCAGAAGATAGGATATGCATATAATTAGTAGATTTGGATAGAAAACACTCTAAAGTTTCCAAAACTGTTAAAATAATGTCTTTGAGTATAACATAACTGATTTGGCAGGCGAAAACTTGAGAAAAATCCATTCAGGAAGTAGGTTTTTCTTTTTTTGGTGGTTTTCTATTCAATGCCATTACAGTATCCATTGACTTAGGACTCAAATTCCAGTTCCTATGGCTTCCACTAGATGTCAACAGTCTTTGGAAATTGTTTCAGGCTTGTATTCTGAAAAATTAGGGAGTAAGAGCAGTCTGAATGAGTCGACCCTGCCGTGTCACAGAGCTTTTTCATGCGCGCGACCAGAGAGTGCCTTTCTTGTTTACCTTTTATATTGACAACGTTATTGTCCGATTGAAATATTATCGATTATTTAGGCTAAAAACAACCTGAGGATTGAATATAGACATCGTTTGACATGTTTCTATGAACTTCACAGATAAAATATGGATTTCTTTTGTCTTCCTGTTGTGACTGTGTTTGAGCCTGTGGATTACTGAAGAAATCGCTTGAACAAAACTGAGGTTTTCAGATATAAAGAGAGACTTTATCAAACAAAAGGAACATTTATTGAATAAATGAATGTCTTCTGAGTTCAAACATATGCAGATCATCAAAGGTAAGTGATTAATTTTATCTCTATATCTGATTTCTACTTGGTTGGTTACTGTTTGTAATGATTTATCTGCTGGGCTATGTTCTCAAATAATTATAAGTTATGCTTTCCCTGTAAAGCATTTTTTAAATCTGACACTGTGGTTGGATTCACAAGAAGTTCATCTTTAAACCTATATTTAATAGTTGTATCTTTTCTGAATTTTTATAATGAGTATTTCTGTATTTGAATTTGGCGCTCTGCAATCTCACTGGATGTTGGCCAGGTGGGACGCTAGCCTAGAGAGCTTAAAGGTCCTCAATTATGTCACCATTGCCCTTGATTCTAAGCAATGTTGTGCTGCTATTTTTATTGACTTGGCCAAAGATTTTGATACAGTAGACCATTCCATTCATTGAATGCTGACTTGCTGCACCCTCGACAACTACTGTGATTATTATTATTTGACCATGCTGGTCATTTATGAACAATTGAACATCTTGGGCATGTTCTGTTATAATCTCCACCTGGCACAGCCAGAAGAGGACTGGCCACCCCTCATTGCCTGGTTCCTCTGGGTTTTGGCCTTTCTAGGGAGTTGGTCCTAGCCACCGTGCTACACCTGCTTGCTGTTTGGGGTTTTAGGCTGGGTTTCTGAGCAGCACTTTGAGATATCAGCTGATGTTAGAAGGGCTATATAAATACATTTGATTTTATGTGGGCCGGCTAAGGAGTATTGGTATCTCTGAGGGGTCTTTGGCCTGGTTTTCTAACTACCTCTCTCAAAGAGTGCAACGTATAAAGTCAGAACATCTGCTGTCTCAGCCACTGCTTGTCACCAAGGGTGCACCCCAAGACTCGATCCTAGGCCCCACGCTCTTCTCAATTTACATCCACATAGCTCAGGCACTAGGATGCTCTCTTATCCATTTATATGCAGATGATACGGTCTTATACTCAGCTGGCCCCTCCCCAGATTTTATCTTAAACGCTCTACAACAAAGCTTTCTTAGTGTCCAACAAGCTTTCTCTGCCCTTAACCTTGTTCTGAGCACCTCCAAAGCAAATGTCATGTCGTTTGGTAAGAAAAATGCCCCTCTCCCCACAGGTGTGATTACTACCTCTGAGGGTTTAGAGCTTGAGGTAGTCACCTCATACAAGTACTTGGGAGTATGGCTAGATGGTACACTGTCCTTCTCTCAGCACATATCCAAGCTGCAAGCTAAAGTTAAATCTAGACTTGGTTTCCTCTATCGAAATCGCTCCTGTTTCACCCCAGGTGCCAAACAAACCCTAACCCTTCAGATGACCATCCTGCCCATGCTAGATTACGGAGACATAATTTATAGATCGGCAGGTAACATCTGAGCGGCTAGAGGTTCTTTACTATTCAGCCATCAGATTTGCCGCCAATGCTCCTTATAGGACACATCACTGTACTCTATGTGTCACAGATCCCCCTGGAACTTTCATTACGCAAACCTGCCCCTCCGCCTGCCCTGCCAGAATCTGAGCCCGTGGTTTGTTGGGCCATTGCTGTAATCAACAGGGAGTTGTAAATGGTGCGTTACCTCATTATCCCTGCTCAGGACTGTGTCTCTCCTCAGATCAGTGGAGCCTGGTCCCCTCGCTGAGGATGGACTCAGTGACACCCTACCTACTCCTCTGGACATCGAGTGAAGTCTGACGTCCTTGGTCCGGAGGTCCTGGATTCGAGGTGGGGGGGGACGTCTCCAGTACCTCATCGACTGGGAGGGGTACGGCCCAGAGGAGCGGTGCTGGGGTCCTGCGGTGGGCATCCAGGAAGCCTCGCTGACCAGGGATTTTCACCATCGGCACCCAGACCGTCCCATGGGGTCGGTGTCGTTGGGGGGTCACCGATCCCCCTAGTCCTGATGCTCATTCCGTCCCCTGGGGCCGGTGTCGTTGGGGGGGTTCACGGATCCCCCTAGTACTGATACTCATTCCGTCCCCTGGGGTCGGTGTCGTTGGGAGGGGGGTCATGGATCCCCCTAGTACTGATGCTCATTTCGTCCCCTGGGGTCGGTGTCATTGGAGGGGGTCACGGATCCCCCTAGTCCTGATGCTCATTCCATCCCTTGGGGCCGGTGTTGTTGGGGGGGGGTCACGGAGGGGTCATGGATCCCCCTAGTACTGATGCTCATTCCGTTCCCCCCTCATTCCGTCCCCTGAGGCTGGTGTCGTTGGGGGGGGGGTCACGGATCCCCCTAGTACTGATGCTCATTCCGTCCCCCCCTCATTCCGTCCCCTGGGGTTGGTGTCGTTGGGGGGGTCACGAATCCCCCTAGTACTGATGCTCATTCCGGTCACCAGATTCAGAGGTCTATGTAACCGGCTTTCTAGGCTTCAATGAACAGGATTCATTATCATCAACCCCGGACTGTCTTGTCTGATTACACACATCTGGTTCCCATTTCCCCTGATTAGTATCCTATATATGTGCCCTCTGTTCCCTCTGTCTTTGTCGGTTATTGTTCCCTTGTCCGTTGGTGGTGTGAGTACCTATGCGTTGGTGCAGCTGTTATGCTGTGTGCTATATATATTTATATATATATATATATATATATATATATATATATATCATTTTCACTTCAAACCAACCTGGCGTCTAAATCATATTCACATTAGACATACCTAAAATCTAAATCCAAAGTTCCTGAACTTAAAAAGGTTTGTTTAAAAGTGTTGGACACTGATGTTTATCTTCACCACAGCATGTATTATTTTGTCTATGCTACCTTGTTCCAGACCTGCTGTTTTTGACTCTCTATCTTACTCTTACTCTCTCTCTCATTACTCCTGAGGTAATGACCTGTTGCACCCTCTACAACATCTGTGATTATTATTTAACCCTGCTGGTCATCTATGAACGTTTCAACATCTTGAAGAACGATCTGGCCTTAATGGCTATGTAGTCCTTTAAGCATTACTTGTGGTTTGGGGTTTTAGGTAGGGTTACAGTTAGACTACCACACTATACAGTACAGTAGTGTACCTGTATATACAGAGGGGCAAAATAGTATTTAGTTAGCCACCAATTGTGCAAGTTCTCCCACTTAAAAAGATGAGAGAGGCCTGGAGGAGATATGCATGGAGGAATGAAGACTTACAGAAAACGTTTGACCTCTGTCATTGCCAACAACGGGTATATAACAAAGTATTGAGATAAACTTTTGTTATTGACCAAATACTTATTTTCCACCGTAATTTGCAAATCAATTCATTAAAAATCCTACAATGTGATTTTCTGGATTTCTTTTTCTCATTTTGTCTGTCATAGTTGAAGTGTACCTATGATGAAAATTACAGGCGTCTCTCATCTTTTTAAGTGGGAGAACTTGCACAATTGGTGGCTGACAAAATACTTTTTTTGCCCCACTGTATATATAGGTACACTAGTAGACTATAAAGGTAGACCAGTAGACTAACATACTATACAGGTAGACAAACAGACTATACAGGTAGACTAGTAGACTAACAGACTATACAGGTAGACTAACAGACTACACAGTTAGACTAGTAGACAATAAAGTTAGACTAGTAGACTAACAGACTATACAGGTAGACAAGTAGACTAACAGACTATACAGGTAGACAAGTAGACTAACAGACTATACAAGTAGACTAGTAGACTATACAGTTAGACAAGTAGACTAACAGACTATACAGTTAGACTAGTAGAATAGTAGGCTATACAGTTAGACAAACAGACTAGTAGACTATACAGGTAGACTAGTAGACTATACAGTTAGACTAGTAGACTAACATACTATACAGTTAGACTAGTAGACTAACAGACTATACAGGTAGACTAGTAGACTAACACACAATACAGGTAGACTAGTAGACTAACAGACGATACAGGTAGAATAACAGACAAGTAGGCTAGTAGACTAAAAGACTATACAGGTAGACTAGTAGACTAACAGACTATACAGGTAGACTAGTAGACTAACACACAATACAGGCAGACTAGTAGACTAACAGACGATACAGGTAGAATAACAGACAAGTAGGCTAGTAGACTAACAGACTATACAGTTAGACTAGTAGACTAACATACTATACAGTTAGACTAGAAGACTAACAGACTATACAGGTAGACAAGTAGACTAACAGACTATACAGGTAGTCAAGTAGACTAACAGACTATACAGGTAGACTAGTAGACTAACAGACTATACAGGTAGACTAGTAGGCTATACAGTTAGACTAACAGACTAGTAGACTATACAGGTAGACTAGTAGACTATACAGTTAGACTAGTAGACTAACAGACTATACAGTTAGACTAGTAGACTAACAGACTATACAGGTAGACTGGTAGACAAACAGACTATACAGGTAGACTAGTAGACTATACAGTTAGACTAGTAGACTAACAGACTATACAGGTAGACTAGTAGACTATACAGTTCGACTAGTAGACTAACAGACTATACAGTTAGACTAGTAGACTCGTAGACTATACAGTTTAACTAGCAGACTAACAGACTATACAGTTAGGCTAGTAGACTAACAGACTATACAGGTAGACTAGTAGACTATACAGTTAGACTAGTAGACTAACAGACTATACAGTTAGACTAGTAGACTCGTACACTATACAGTTTAACTAGCAGACTAACAGACTATAGAGTTGGACTGGTAGACTAACAGACTATACAGTTAGACTAGTAGACTCGTAGAATATACAGTTTAACTAGCAGACTAACAGACTATACAGTTAGACTAGTAGACTAACAGACTATACAGTTAGACTAGCAGACTAACAGACTATATCGTTAGACTAGTAGACTAACAGACTATACAGTTAGACTAGTAGACTAACAGACTATACAGGTAGACTAGTAGACTGTACAGTTAGACTAGTAGATTAGCAGACTATACAGTTAGACTAGTAGACTAGCAGACTATACTGTTAGACTGGCAGGCTATACAGTTAGATTAGTAGACGATACAGGTAGACTAACAGACTAGTAGACTATACAGTTAGACTATTAGACTAACAGACTATACAGGTAGACTAGTAGACTATGCAGGTAGACTATTAGATTAACAGGCTATACAGTTAGACTATAAGACTAACAGACTACACAGTTAGACTAGAAGACTAACAGACTATACAGTTAGACTAGTAGACTATACAGTTAGATTAGTAGACTATACAGTTAGACTAGAAGACTAGCAGACTATACAGTTAGACTAGTAGACTAACAGACAATACAGGTCGACTAACAGACTAGTAGACTATACAGGTAGACTAGTAGACTAACAGACTATACAGTTAGACTAGTAGACTAACAGACTATACAGTTAGACTAGTAGACTAGTACTTTAGAAGAATATAAAGGTAGACTAGTAGACTAGTAGACCATAAAGGTAGACTAGTAGACTATACAGGTAGACTAGAAGACTATACAGGTAGACTAGTAGACTAACAGACTATACAGTTAGACTAGTAGACTAACAGACTATACAGTTTGATTAGAAGACTAACAGACTATACAGTCAGACTAGTAGACTAACAGACTATACAGTTAGACTAGAAGACTAACAGACTATACAGTTAGACCAGTAGACTAACAGACTATACAGTTAGACTAGTAGACTAACAGACTATACAGGTAGACTAGTAGACTAACAGACTATACAGGTAGACTAGTAGACTATACAGAAAGACTAGTAGACTTGTAGAATAGCAGACTATACAGGTAGACTAGTAGACTAGTAGACTAACAGACTATACAGGTAGACTTGTAGACTAACAGACTATGCAGGTAGACTAGTAGACTAACAGACTATACAGTTAGACAAGTAGACTAAAATACTATTCAGTTAGACTAGTAGACTAGTAGACTAACAGACTATACATTTCGACTAGTAGACTTACAGACTATACAGTTAGACTAGTAGACTAGTAGACTAACAGACTATACCGTTTGACTAGTAGACTATACAGGTAGATTAGTAGACTAACAGAATATACAGGTAGACTAGTAGACTAACAGACTATACAGGTAGACTAGTAGACTAACAGACTATACAGTTCGACTAGTAGACTTACAGACTATACAGTTAGACTAGTAGACTAGTAGACTAACAGACTATACCGTTTGACTAGTAGACTATTAGACTAACAGACTATACAGGTAGACTAGTAGACTAACAAACTATACAGTTATACTAGTAGACTAACAAACTTTACAGGTAGACTAGTAGACTAAAATACTATACAGTTAGACTAGTAGACTAGTAGACTAACAGACTATACAGTTAGACTAGTAGACTAACAGACTATACAGGTAGACTAGTAGATTAACAGACTATACAGGTAGACTAGAAGACTAACAGACTATACTTTTAGACTAGTAGACTAACAGACTATACAGTTAGACTAGTAGACTAGTACTTTAGAAGAATATATAGGTAGACTAGTAGACTATACAGGTAGACTAGAAGACTATAAGACTATACAGGTAGACTAGTAAACTAACAGACTATACAGTTAGACCAGTAGACTAACATACTATACAGTTAGACTAGTAGACTAACAGACTATACAGGTAGACTAGTAGACTAACAGACTATACAGGTAGACTAGTAGACTATACAGGTAGACTAGTAGACTATACAGAAAGACTAGTAGACTTGTAGACTAGTAGACTATACAGTTAGACTAGTAGACTAACAGACTATACAGGTAGACTAGTAGATTAACAGACTATACAGTTAGACTAGTAGACTATACAGGTAGATTAGTAGACTAAGAAGACTATACAGGTAGACTAGTAGACTAACAGACTATACAGGTAGACTAGAAGACTAACAGACTATACTTTTTGACTAGTAGACTAACAGACTATACAGTTAGACTAGTAGACTAGTACTTTAGATGAATATATAGGTAGACTAGTAGACTATACAGGTAGACTAGAAGACTATAAGACTATACAGGTAGACTAGAAGACTATAAGACTATACAGGTAGACTAGAAGACTATAAGACTATACAGGTAGACTAGAAGACTATAAGACTATACAGGTAGACTAGTAAACTAACAGACTATACAGTTAGACTAGAAGACTATAAGACTATACAGGTAGACTAGTAAACTAACAGACTATACAGTTAGACCAGTAGACTAACATACTATACAGTTAGACTAGTAGACTAACAGACTATACAGGTAGACTAGTAGACTAACAGACTATACAGGTAGACTAGAAGACTATACAGGTAGACTAGAAGACTATAAGACTATACAGGTAGACTAGTAAACTAACAGACTATACAGTTAGACCAGTAGACTAACATACTATACAGTTAGACTAGTAGACTAACAGACTATACAGGTAGACTAGTAGACTAACAGACTATACAGGTAGACTAGTAGACTATACAGGTAGACTAATAGACTATACAGGTAGACTAGTAGACTAACATACTATACAGGTAGACTAGTAGACTATACAGGTAGACTAGTAGACTAACAGACTATACAGGTAGACTAGTAGACTATACAGAAAGACTAGTAGACTTGTAGACTAGTAGACTAGTAGACTAGTAGACTAACATACTATACAGGTAGGCTAGTAGACTAACAAACTATACTAGTAGACTAGTAGACTATACAGTTAGACTAGTAGACTATACAGTTAGACTAGTAGACTAGACAGTTAGACTAGTATACTATTCAGTTATACCAGTGGACTATACCTTTTTACTAGTAGACTATACAGTTTGACTAGTAGACTATACAGTTAGACTAGTAGACTAGACAGTTAGACTAGTATACTATTCAGTTATACCAGTGGACTATACATTTTTACTAGTAGACTATACAGTTTGACTAGTAGACTATACAGTTAGACTAGTAGACTATACAGTTAGACTAGTAGACTAGACAGTTAGACTAGTAGACTATACAGTTAGACTAGTATACTATTCAGTTATACCAGTGGACTATACATTTTTACTAGTAGACTATACAGTTTGACTAGTTGACTATACAGTTTGACTAGTAGACTATACAGTTAGACTAGTAGACTAGACAGTTAGACTAGTATACTATTCAGTTATACCAGTGGACTATACCTTTTTACTAGTAGACTATACAGTTTGACTAGTGGACTATACAGTTAGACTAGTAGACTAGACAGTTAGACTAGTATACTATTCAGTTATACCAGTGGACTATACCTTTTTACTAGTAGACTATACAGTTTGACTAGTAGACTATACAGTTAGACTAGTAGACTAGACAGTTAGACTAGTAGACTATACAGTTAGACTGGTATACTATTCAGTTATACTATTCCGTTAGACTAGCGGGCTTTTCCGTTAGACTAGCGGTAGACTAGTAGACCATACAGTTAGACTAGTAGACTATACAGTTAGACTAGCAGACTATTCCGTTAGACTAGCGGGCTATTCCGTTAGACTAGCGGGCTTTTCCGTTAGACTAGCGGTAGACTAGTAGACCATACAGTTAGACTAGCAGACTATGCATGTAATCTGATCTGTTAGACTAGTAGACTAATTAACTTCTCCACAACTTTCTGTTAGAAGAGCTCCTTGGCCTTCATGGTGCCGCTTACTTGGTGGTTCTGCAAGCTCTTGGGCCTTTATATATACTGAGATCATGTGACACTTCGATTGCACACAGGTGGACTTTATTTAAATTCTTACGGCTGAGATCCCATTAACGGTATCGATATGACAACAGCCAGTAAATGTGCAGGGCGCCAAATTCAAAACAACAGAAATCTCATAATTAAAATTCCTCAAACATACAAGTATTTTTCAACATTTTAAAGATAAACTTGTTGTTAATCCCACCACAGTGTCCGATTTCAAAAAGGCTTTACGACGAAAGCACACCATCTGATTATGTTAGGTCAGTACCTAGTCACAGAAAAACACAGCCATTTTTCCAGCCAAAGCGAGGAGTCACAAATAGCAGAAATATAGATAAAATGAATTACTAACCTTTGATGATCTTCATCAGATGACACTCATAGGACTTCATGTTACACAATACATGTATGTTTTGTTTGATAAAGTTCATATTTATATCCCAAAATCTCAGTTTACATTGGGGCGTTACGCTCAGTAATGTTTTGCTTCCAAAACATCCGGTGATTTTACAGAGAGCCTTATCAATTTACAGAAATACTCATAATAAACATTGATAAAAGATACAAGTGTAATTCATTGAACTTTAGATAAACTTTTCCTTTAATGCAACTGCTGTGTCAGGTTTCAAAAAAGCTTTACCGAAAAAGCACACCATGCTATAATCTGAGTACAGCGCTCAGAGACCAAAACAAGCCATACAGATATCCGTCATGTTGTGTAGTCAACAGAAGTCAGAAATAGCATTATAAATATTCACTTAACATCAGAATGCACTCCCAGGAATCCCAGTTCCACAATAAATGTTTGTGTTGTTCGATAAAGTCCATCATTTATGTTCAAATAGCTCCATTTTGTTCGCGCCTTTAGTTCACAAATCCAAAATCACGACGCGCAGGCCAGACGAAAATTCCATTACAGTTCGTTGAAACATGTCAAACGATGTATAGAATCAATCTTTAGGATCTTTTTAATATAAATCTTCAATAATGTTTCATTCAACCGGAGAATTCCTTTGTCTTTAGAAATGCAATGGAACGCAGCTACCTCTCATGGCACTCTACCAGACCTCTTACTCAATCCGCTCTCATTCTCTCCTCCTTCACAGTAGAAGCCTCAAACAAGGTTCTAAAGACTGTTGACATCTAGTGGAAGCCGTAGGAAGTGCAATCGGACCAAATTTTCACTGTATCTTGGATAGGCAAAGAGTTGAAAAACTACAAACCTCAGATTTCCCACTTCCTCGTTGGATTTTTTCTCAGGTTTTTGCCTGCCACATGAGTTCTGCTATACTCACAGATATCATTCAAACAGTTTTAGAAACTTCAGAGTGTTTTCTATCAATCTACTAATAATATGCATATCTTAGCTTCTGGGCCTGAGTAGCAGGCAGTTTACTCTGGGCACCTTATTAAGAATGAACTAATTATGTGACCACTGAAGGTAATTGGTTGCATTAGATCTTATTTAGGGGCTTCATAGCAAAGGGAATACATACGCACGCATCACTTTTCAGTTTTTTATTTTGAAACAAGTATGTTTTTTTTTCATTTCACTTCACAAATTTGGACTATTTTGTGTATGTCCATTACATGAAATCCAAATGGCAATCTATTTAAATTAAGGTTGTAATGCAACAACAGAGAAAATGCCTAGGGGGATGAATACTTTTTCAAGGCACTGTATTAAGCATTTGTTTGGGCTTTTCAACTGTTCTTTTTCAGTACGGTATGATACTCCTACAGTGTAGAAGGCATATTTCCCTTGTTGGGGGTGAGAAAATAACGATATAGTACTGGAAGCATTTCAATCCATTTCCATTAACCTGTTGGATCTCTGGGGGCGCTATTTCATTTTTGGATAAAAAACGTTCCCGTTTTAAGCGCGATATTTTGTCACGAAAAGATGCTCGACTATGCATATTCTTGACCGTTTTGGAAAGAAAACACTCTGAAGTTTCAGAATCTGCAAAGATTTTGTCTGTAAGTGCCCCAGAACTCATTCTACAGGCGAAACCAAGATGATGCATCACCCAGGAATTAGCAGAATTTCTGAAGCTCTGTTTTCCATTGTCTCCTTATATGGCTGTGATTGCGCAAGGAATGAGCCTACACTTTCTGTCGTTCGCCCAAGGTCTTAGCAGCATTGTGACGTATTTGTAGGCATATCATTGGAAGATTGACCATAAGAGACTACATTTTCCAAGTGTCCGCCTGGTGTCCTGCGTCGAATTCGGTGCGCAATTGCCAGCTGCTTCCACTTTACCATTTGATTCAGGGGAGAAAGCATGTGTCCAAGAACGATGTATCAATGAAGAGATATGTGAAAAACACCTTGATGATTGATTCTAAACAGCGTTTGCCATGTTTTCAGTCGATATTATGGAGTTAATTTGGAAAAAAGTTCGCGTTTTGAGGACTGAATTTTCGGTTTTTTTTTGGTAGCCAAATGTGATGTATAAAACGGAGCTATTTCTAATACACAAAGAATCTTTTTGGAAAAACTGAGCATCTGCTATCCAACTGAGAGTATCCTCATTGAAAACATCAGAAGTTCTTCAAAGGTAAATGATTTTATTTGAAGGCTTTTATGTTTTTGTTGAAATGTTGCGTGCTGGATGCTAACGCTATGCTAACGCTAAATCCTTTGTTTGCTAGCTACTGTTACACAAATTATTGTTTTCCTATGGTTGAGAAGCATATTTTGAAAATCTGAGATGACAGTTTTGTTTACAAAAGGCTAAGCTTGCGAGATGGCATATTTATTTCATTTCATTTGCGATTTTCATGAATAGTTAACGTTGCGTTATGGTAATGAGCTTGAGTCTGTATTCCTGATACCGGATCCGGTATGGGGAGTTCCAAGAGGTTAAAGCAGAACATCCCAGTGATTTCAAAGTGTTTGAATAAAAGAAAGCAACTGTCAACAGTTGGCATGCAGGTCAGCCAGAGGGTTCACTGATGCTGGGAGCTGAATGGAACATCAACATTTTGAGTTCCAAAGAAGAAGCAGGGAAGAAGGGCACTGGATGCAGGTTGTTGTCATGGCGACAAATGGAGAATTAGGACGTTTTCATGTATAGGTCCTGATAAAGCAAAGAAAATGTGAAGCAACAAAGCAGAGAAAGAGAAGAGAAGAAAAGAGAAGACAAAGTTAAGAGAAAGCGAAGAGAAGGGTGGAACAGCGGGAAGTAAAGATAGAAAAGATGACCAAAGCAGATACCCAGACATGAAGAAATGACGTCTAAATAATGAAATAATAGCAGGGGCAGTCTGAGCTCCTTTCCACAAACATCACACAGCCAGAAGCATGCAGAGAGCTAGAGCAGCAAATGAGATGGTCTCTCATATTGGAATAGCCCTGATGCATGAACGTTTGATGTTGCACATTAAAGATTATCAGACTGTTCAGAAAACATTAATTCACACATTAAGAAACACAGAGAGGAAACACAGAGAGGAAACACAGAGAGGAAACACAGAGAGGAAACACAGGGAGGAAACACAGAGAGGAAACACAGAGAGGAAACACAGAGAGGAAACACAGAGAGGAAACACAGAGAGGAAACACAGAGAGGAAACACAGAGAGGAAACACAGGGAGGAAACACAGGGAGGATACACAGAGAGGAAACACAGAGAGGAAACACAGAGAGGAAACACAGAGAGGAAACACAGGGAGGAAACACAGGGAGGAAACACAGAGAGGAAACACAGAGAGGAAACACAGAGAGGAAACACAGAGAGGAAACACAGAGAGGAAACACAGAGAGGAAATACAGATAGGAAACACAGAGAGGAAACACAGAGCGGAAACACAGTTGGAAACACAGAGAGGAAACACAGAGAGGAAACACAGTTGGAAACACAGTTGGAAACACAGATAGGAAACACAGAGAGGAAACACAGTTGGAAACACAGAGAGGAAATACAGATAGGAAACACAGAGAGGAAACACAGAGAGGAAACACAGTTGGAAACACAGAGAGGAAATACAGATAGGAAACACAGATAGGAAACACAGATAGGAAACAGATAGGAAACACAGAGAGGAAACACAGAGAGGAAACACAGGGAGGAAACACAGTTGGAAACACAGAGAGGAAACACAGATAGGAAACACAGAGAGGAAACACAGTTGGAAACACAGATAGGAAACAGATAGGAAACACAGAGAGGAAACACAGAGAGGAAACACAGGGAGGAAACACAGTTGTAAACACAGAGAGGAAACACAGATAGGAAACACAGAGAGGAAACACAGTTGGAAACACAGATAGGAAACAGATAGGAAACACAGAGAGGAAACACAGAGAGGAAACACAGGGAGGAAACACAGATAGGAAACACAGATAGGAAACACAGATAGGAAACACAGAGAGGAAACACAGATAGGAAACAGATAGGAAACACAGAGAGGAAACACAGAGAGGAAACACAGATAGGAAACACAGATAGGAAACAGATAGGAAACACAGAGAGGAAACACAGATAGGAAACAGATAGGAAACACAGAGAGGAAACACAGAGTGGAAACACAGAGAGGAAACACAGATAGGAAACACAGAGAGGAAACAAAGATAGGAAACAGATAGGAAACACAGAGAGGAAACACAGAGGAAACAGAGAGACTGGTGGACAAGCAGGAATTTGACAGCAGATACAGATTTGTTATTTTAATTAATCTGCACATCTGCATAACTATGTAGAGTCAGATTGTGATAATTAATAGATAACCACTGGTTGGTTGGATTTAAGATCATCTATTTAAATCACTAAAGCACTACGTAGTGGGATAAAACACACGTCAAACTCTGTTAGAGGACTTTGATGTTGAACTGAGGGTCATGCTGAGATCTCAAGTATCAGACCCAGAGGAATTACGAACCGAGTACAGAGAGGTAGCCTTGTTGCTTTCACTTTGATTAGCTAACCATTAGGACAGCAGCCAATGGTGGCAAATATTTTTTTGGTAGCCATTTTGTGGATCACCACTACATCCATCCAGCTTGTCTTGTCCTGTCTTGTCCTGTCTTGCACTGTGTTGGAGAACTGGCACCAGATCTATTTAATCGTGGCTTTAGTAGGGGGGTAAATTGAGCCAAGGGGTTAGTTGAGAAAAAACTTGTTTGTAGGAAACAATACACAAATGAGGTGATCACGTCATGAAGTCTGGGAAAAGATGAAACCACATAGAAAATGTGGTAAGATCCAAGAAAAAGTCAAAATAATGTATTGTGATAGAGGTTTCCTGATGCTTGTATCTTAACCATCAGTTGGGGTCTCTATACGTTACAATATGGAGGTCCTAAACCTATCATGAAGTCTGAGTATCTGTGTGACCTAATATATACTGATCTAAAATGTAAAACACAACATGCAACATTTTCAAAGATTTTACAGAGTTACAGTTCTTATAAGGAAACTGAAATAAGTTACTTAATTGGATTTCACGTGACTTGAAAAATAGATATGCATGTGCTGGCCACAGACACATTAAAACACATATGTCAGAGTCAAGGCCCGCGGGCCACATCCGGCCCGCAAGAAGGTTTTTTACGGCCCCTGGGATGATCTTGATTTATTATTAGAACCGGCCCGCAGCAAGCCGGCAGCCCGCAGATCTTTTACACGCACCAATACTACATTTCCCACAATGCAAAGGTGACGCACCGAGCAGTAGGCTGCTTCATTTCAATATTTATTGGCACAGCAGTCGTCAGCATCACAGTAAAATTAACTTTTAGATACCCATCAAAAATGGCAAAACGGAAGGTGGATACTGAGAACCGGGGGTTTCAAACAAGGTGGGAGTCGGAGTATATGTTCACGAAGGTAGCTGGAAAACCTGTGTGTCTTCTGTGTGGAGAAAGTGTGGCGGTACTGAAAGAGTATAATCTGAGAGGACATTATGAAACGAAACACGCGGACACACACGCGGACGCAACTGTCAAGGCCAGTTTTATTTTGGCAGAAGAGATCGCTAAATCAGCCCGGCCATTTACGGAGGGGGATTTCATCAAAAACTGCATGATTAAAGTTTGTGACGAAGTTTGCCCAGAAAAAAGGCAACTCTTTTTAAATGTGAGTCTGAGCAGAAACACCATTGCCAAGAGAGTAGACCAGTTGTCCATCAATCTAAAAGAGCAGCTTGTGAAAAAGGGAAAAGATTTTATTGCATATTCCTTGGCTGTGGATGAGAGCACCGACATTTCTGACATTGCCCAGTTGTCAATTTTCATCCGCGGAGTGGACTCCAACCTAAGCGTGACAGAGAAGTTTTTGGCTTTACGTCCTATGCATGGCACAACTACGGGGCATGATTTGTATGAAGAGGTGTCAAGATGTGTAAATGAGATGGAGCTGCCTTGGGAAAAACTCGTGGGTTTGACAACCGACGGAGCACCTGCGATGTGTGGACACAGGAGCGGACTGGTGGCGAAGATACGGGAAAAGATGCAAGAGGAAAACGCGACAGGTGAGCTGACAGCTTATCATTGTATCATACACCAGGAAGCGTTGTGCGGTAAAGCCTTGAAAATGGAGCATGTAATGAGCATCATCACGCGCACAGTTAACTTTATCAGAGCCAAAGGTTTGAATCACCGCCAGTTCAAGGCATTTCTGACGGAGTTAGAAACGGAGCATGGTGATTTGCCTTATCACACAGAGGTGCGATGGCTAAGCCAGGGAAAGGTGCTTCAAAGATGTTTCGAGCTTCGTGAGGAGATTTGTCTGTTCTTGGACAGCAAAGGGAAAGACACAACTCCGAGACGAAATGTTTCTGTGTGAAATGGCTTTTCTGTGTGACATTACGAGTCATCTGAATGCAATAAACTTGCAGCTGCAGGGTCGGGATCGTGTCATCTCTGATATGTACAGTACAGTGAAGGCATTTAAAACCAAACTGACTCTGTGGGAGACGCAGATGCGGAAAGAAAATTTGAGCCACTTTCCCAGCTGCCAGACCATGAAAGAGAAGCTCTCTACCAGTGCGTTCCCGAGCACACAGTTGGCTGATAAAATAGGTATGCTTGCCGCTGACTTTCGACGCCGATTTGCTGACTTTGAAGCACAAAAAAGCAGGTTGGAACTGCTCGGTAACCCATTTGCTGTTGACGTGGAAAGCTCACCACCAAACCTCCAAATGGAGTTGATTGACCTCCAATGCAATGATGCACTGAGGGCAAAATATGCGGCAGTGGGTGCTGCGGAGTTCGCCCGTTTCCTCCCCGGCACAATGCCCCAGCTGCGCATCCAGGCTGCTCAAACGTTGTCTATGTTTGGCAGCACATACCTGTGTGAACAACTGTTTTCTTTGATGAACCTGAACAAAACATCACACAGAAGTCGACTTACTGCTGAACACCTCCACTCAATTCTGAGGATTTCTTCAGCTCAGAGCCTTACCCCGAACATTGATGAACTTGTGGAAAAGATGGGACACCACCAAGTATCACCCTCAACCTCAAACAAGTGAACATTACTGTGCAATCACATATTTAGAGTTTTTACTCAGTTCAAGTTTAAAAGTTAAAATTTAATATTTGTTTTCACTGCATGTTACTTCTCCTTAAACAAAGTGTTGTTTTTGATTAATAGATTTTTGCACTTTATTTTTTTGTATTTCAATCCAATTATATTTTAAAAATATTTCAGTTGAGTGGATGATAGAAAATTGCTATTATTGTTTTTTCTTTGAAGTAAATTTAGCCCACTTTTGCTAAAATAGAAAATATAGTCTACTGATGGTGCCTTGAATACCGGTTTCTTTCATTTAATGTTCATGTTATGGGGATATTTATATAAAGGAAATTTGTCTTTTGTGTCTGTTGAAAATTAAAGATTACTGACAGAGCCATAAGAAAATATTGCTTTATTTATCTGATCATATTGTAATATATTTGTTAGGTTTTCAGTAGGTTCAATTAGGTTCACTAGACTATATGCGTCATTTAAAAAATTTTCAATGAACATTCGAACAGTCCGGCCCTCGTCTTGTAGCTGATT
This sequence comes from Oncorhynchus clarkii lewisi, assembly GCF_045791955.1. Lineage (NCBI taxonomy): Eukaryota > Metazoa > Chordata > Actinopteri > Salmoniformes > Salmonidae > Oncorhynchus > Oncorhynchus clarkii. The sequence continues at coordinate 46,911,084 of NC_092170.1, read as the reverse complement.
TTTTTATTTGGCCCTCCGTCCATTTGACTTTGACACCCCTGCATTAAAACCTCTTAAGGATACAACCCTTTAACTCCCACTCTCCCTACATCCCAATTGGACAGTTAACTCCCACTGTCCCCTACATCCCAATTGGACAGTTAACTCCCACTGTCCCCTACATCCCAAACACATGCCAATTGGACAGTTAACTCCCACTGTCCCCTACATCCCAAACACATCCCAATTGGACAGTTAACTCCCACAGTCCCCTACATCCCAATTGGACAGTTAACTCCCACTGTTCCCTACATCCCAATTGGACAGTTAACTCCCACTGTCCCCTACATCCCAAACACATCCCAATTGGACAGTTAACTCCCACTGTACCCTACATCCCAATTGTACAGTTAACTCCCACTGTCCCCTACATCCCAAACACATCCCAATTGGACAGTTAACTCCCACTGCCCCCTACATCCCAAACACATCCCAAGTGGACAGTTAACTCCCACATTCCCCTACTTCCCAACTGGACAGTTAACAAACATGCCCATTGGTGTGTATGGTTAACTTTGGAATTTCTACTGAATGTTAGTCAAACTGTCTAACTGTATTTGGCCAGTCTAACTGTCAAACTGTGGAGTCTGCCAGTCTAACTGTCTAACTGCATAGTCTGCCAGTCTAACTGTCTAAATGTATAGTCTGCCAGTCTAACTGTCTAACTGTATAGTATGCCAGTCTAACTGTCTAAATGTATAGTCTGCCAGTCTAACTGTCTAACTATATAGTCTGCCAGTCTAACTGTCTAACTGTATAGTCTGCCAGTTTAACTGTCAAACTGGAGAGTCTGCAATTCTAACAGTCTAACAGTATAGTTTGCCAGTCTAACAGTCTAACAGTATAGTCTGCCAGTCTAACTGTCTAACTGCATAGTCTGCCAGTCTAACTGTCTAACTCTATAGTCTGCCAGTCTAACAGTCTAACTGCATAGTCTGCCAGTCTAACTGTCTAACTGCATAGTCTGCCAGTCTACCTGTCTAACTGTATAGTCTGCCAGTCTAACTGTCTAACTGCATAGTCTAACTGTCTAACTGTATAGTCTGCCAGTCTAACTGTCTAACTATATAGTCTGCCAGTCTAACTGTCTAACTGTATAGTATGCCAGTCTAACCGTCTAAATGCATAGTCTGCCAGTCTAAATGTCTAACTGTATAATATGCCAGTTTAACTGTATAGTCTGCCAGTCTAACTGTAGTCTGCCAGTCTAACTATATAGTCTGCCAGTCTAACTCTATAGTCTGCCAGTCTAACTATATAGTATGCCAGTCTAACTGTCTAGTATGCCAGTCTAACGGTCTAACTGTATAGTCTGCCACTTTCCCCTACATCCCAAATACATCCCAATTGGACAGTTCTCTCCCATTTTCCCCTACATCCCAAATACATCCCAATTGGACAGTTAACTCCCACTTTCCCCTACTTCCCAACTGGACAGTTAACACACATGCCCATTGGTGTGTATTGTTAACTTTGGAATTTCTACTGAATGTTAGTCAAACTGTCTAACTGTATTTGGCCAGTCTAACTGTCAAACTGGAGAGTCTGCCATTCTAACAGTCTAACTGTATTTTGCCAGTCTAACTGTCAAACTGTATAATCTGCCAGTCTAACTGTCTACTGCATAGTCTGCCAGTCTAACTGTCTAAATGTATAGTTTGCCAGTCTAACTGTCTAACTGTCGAGTCTGCCAGTCTAACTGTCTAACTGTATAGTATGCCAGTCTAACTGTCTAAATGTATAGTCTGCCAGTCTAACTGTCTAACTGTATAATCTGCCAGTCTAATTGTCTAACTGTCTAGTCTGCCAGTCTAACTGTATAGTCTGCCAGTTTAACTGTCTAACTATATAGTCTGCCAGTCTAACTGTCTAACTGTATAGTCTGCCAGTTTAACTGTCAAACTGGAGAGTCTGCCATTCTAACAGTCTAACAGTATAGTTTGCCAGTCTAACAGTCTAACTGCATAGTCTGCTAGTCTAACTGTCTAACTGTATAGTCTGCCAGTCTAACAGTCTAACAGTATAGTTTGCCAGTCTAACAGTCTAACAGTATAGTCTGCCAGTCTAACTGTCTAACTGCATAGTCTGCCAGTCTAACTGTCTAACTCTATAGTCTGCCAGTCTAACAGTCTAACTGCATAGTCTGCTAGTCTAACTGTCTAACTGTATAGTCTGCCAGTCTAACAGTCTAACTGTATAGTCTGCCAGTCTAACTGTCTAACTGTATAGTCTGCCAGTCTAACTGTCTAACTGCATAGTCTGCCAGTCTAACTGTCTAACTGTATAGTCTGCCAGTCTAACTGTCTAACTGCATAGTCTAACTGTCTAACTGTATAGTCTGCCAGTCTAACTGTCTAACTATATAGTCTGCCAGTCTAACTGTCTAACTGTATAGTATGCCAGTCTAACTGTCTAAATGTATAGTCTGCCAGTCTAAATGTCTAACTGTATAATCTGCCAGTCTAACTGTATAGTCTGCCAGTCTAACTTTCTAACTATATTTTCTGCCAGTCTAACTGTCTAATTGTATAGTCTGCCATTCTAACTCTATAGTCTGCCACTTTCCCCTACATCAAAATTGGACAGTTAACTCCCACCTTCCCCTACATCCCAAAAACATCCCACTTGGACAGTTACCTACCACCTTCCCCTACATCCCAAAAACATCCCAATTGGACAGTTAACTCCCACCTTCCCCTACATCCCAAATACATCCCAATTGGACAGTTACCTCCCACCTTCCCCTACATCCCAAAAACATCCCAATTGGACAGTTACCTCCCACTCTCCCTACATCTCAATTGGACAGTTAACTCCCACCTTCCCCTACATCCCAAATACATCCCAATTGGACAGTTAACTCCCACTTTCCCCTAATTCCCAAATACAATCCAATTGGACAGTTAACTCTCACCTTCCCCTACATCCCAAATACATCCCAATTGGACAGTTAACTCCCACTCTCCCTACATCCCAATTGGACAGTTAACTCCCACCTTCCCCTACATCCCAAATACATCCCAATTGGACAGTTACCTCCCACCTTCCCCTACATCCCAAAAACATCCCAATTGGACAGTTAACTTCCACCTTCCCCTACATCCCTAATACATCCCAATTGGACAGTTAACTCCCACTCTCCCTACATCTCAATTGGACAGTTAACTCCCACCTTCCCCTACATCCCAAATACATCCCAATTGGACAGTTAACTCCCACTTTCCCCTAATTCCCAAATACAATCCAATTGGACAGTTAACTCTCACCTTCCCCTACATCCCAAATACATCCCAATTGGACAGTTAACTCCCACTCTCCCTACATCCCAATTGGACAGTTAACTCCCACTTTACCCTACATCCCAAATATATCCCGATTGGACAGTTAACTCCCACTTTCCCCTACATCCCAAATACATCCCAATTGGACAGTTACCTCCCACCTCCCCTACATCCCAAATACATCCCAATTGGACAGTTAACTCCCACTTTCCCCTACTTCCCAAATACATCCCAATTGGACAGTTAACTCCCACCTTCCCTTACATCCCAAATACATCACAATTGGACAGTTCTCTCCCACTTTCCCCTACATCCCAAATACATCCCAATTTGACAGTTAACTCCCACTTTCCCCTACTTCCCAACTGGACAGTTAACACACATGCCCATTGGTATGTATTGTTAACTTTGGAATTTCTACTGAATGTTAGTCAAACTGTCTAACTGTATTTTGCCAGTCTAACTGTCAAACTGTAGAGTCTGCCATTTTAACAGTCTAACTGTATAGTCTGCCAGTCTAAATGTCTAACTGCAAAGTCTGCCAGTCTAACTGTCTAAATGTATAGTCTCCCAGTCTACCTGTCTAACTGTATAATCTGCCAGTCTAACTGTCTAACTGTCGAGTCTGCCAGTCTAACTGTCTAAGTGTATAGTCTGGCAGTCTAACTGTATAGTCTGCCAGTCAAACTGTCTAGTCTGCCAGTCTAACTGTATAGTCTGCCAGTCTAACTCTCTAACTCTATAGTCTGCCAGTCTAACAGTCTAACTGTCTAGTCTGCAAGTTTAACTGTCTAATTGTATAGTCTGCCAGTCTAACTGTATAGTCTGCCAGTCTAACTGTCTAGTCTGCCAGTCTAACTGTATAGTCTGCCAGTCTAACTGTCTAACTATATAGTCTGCCAGTCTAACTGTCTAACTGTCTAGTCTGCCAGTCTAACTGTCAACCTGTATAGTCTGCAAGTTTAACTGTCTAATTGTATAGTCTGCCAGTCTAAGTGTCTAACTGTATAGTCTGCCAGTCTAACTGTCTAGTCTGCCAGTCTGTCTAACTGTCGTGTCTGCCAGTACAACCTGTCTAGTCTGCCAGTCTAAATGTATAGTCTGCCAGTCTAACTGTCTAGTCTGCCAGTCTAACTGTGTAGTCTGGCAGTCAAATTGTATAGTGTGCCAGACGAACTGTCTAACTGTATAGTCTGCCAGTCTAACTGTCTAACTGTATAGTCTGCCAGTCTAACTGTATAGTCTGCCAAACTAACTGTCTAACTGTATAGTCTGCCAAACTAACTGTCTAACTGTCTAGTCTGCCAGTCTAACTGTATAGTCTGGCAGTCAAACTGTATAGTGTGCCAGCCGAACTGTCCAACTGTATAGTCTGCCAGTCTAACTGTATAGTGTGCCAGTCGAACTGTCTAACTGTATAGTCTGCCAGTCTAACTGTATAGTCTGCCAAACTAACTGTCTAACTGTCTAGTCTGCCAGTCTAACGGTATAACTGTATAGTCTGCAAGTCTAACGGTCTAACTATATAGTCTGCCAGTCTAACTGTCTAGTCTGCCAGTCTAACTGTATAGTCTGCCAGTCTAACTGCCTAAATATATAGTCTGCAAGTTTATCTGTCTAACTGTATAGTCTGCCAGTCTAACTGTCTAACTGTATAGTCTGCCAGTCTAACTACATAGTCTGCCAGTCTAACTGTCTAGTCTGCCAGTCTAACTGTATAGTCTGCAAGTCTAACTGTATAGTCTGCCAGTCTAACTGTCTAACTGTATAGTCTGCCAGTCTAACGGTCTAACTATATAGTCTGCCAGTCTAACTACATAGTCTGCCAGTCTAACTGTCTAGTCTGCCAGTCTAACTGTATAGTCTGCAAGTCTAACTGTATAGTCTGCCAGTCTAACTGTCTAACTGTGTAGTCTGCCAGTCTAACTGTCTAACTGTATAGTCTGCCAGTCTAAATGTCTAACTGTATAGTCTGCCAGTCTAACGGTCTAACTGTATAGTCTGCCAGTCTAACTGTATAGTCTGCCAGGCGAGCTGTCTAACTGTATAGTCTGCCAGTCGAACTGTATAACTGTATAGTCTGCCAGTCTAACTGTATAGTCTGGCAGTCTAACTGTATAGTCTGCCAGTCAAACTGTCTAATCTGCCAGTCTAACTCTCTAACTATATAGTCTGCCAGTCTAACAGTCTAACTGTATAGTCTGCCAGTCTAACTGTCTAACTGTGTAGTCTGCCAGTCTAACTGTCTAACTGTATAGTCTGCCAGTCTAAATGTCTAACTGTATAGTCTGCCAGTCTAACGGTCTAACTGTATAGTCTGCCAGTCTAACTGTATAGTCTGCCAGGCGAGCTGTCTAACTGTATAGTCTGCCAGTCGAACTGTATAACTGTATAGTCTGCCAGTCTAACTGTATAGTCTGGCAGTCTAACTGTATAGTCTGCCAGTCAAACTGTCTAATCTGCCAGTCTAACTCTCTAACTATATAGTCTGCCAGTCTAACAGTCTAACTGTCTAGTCTGCAAGTTTAACTGTCTAATTGTATAGTCTGCCAGTCTAACTGTATAGTCTGCCAGTCTAACTGTCTAGTCTGCCAGTCTGTCTAACTGTCTAGTCTGCCAGTCTAACTGTATAGTCTGCCAGTCTAACTGTCTAACTAGATAGTCTGCCAGTCTAACTGTCTAACTGTCTAGTCTGCCAGTCTAACTGTCAACCTGAATAGTCTGCAAGTTTAACTGTCTAATTGTATAGTCTGCCAGTCTAACTGTATAGTCTGCCAGTCTAACTGTCTAGTCTGCCAGTCTGTCTAACTGTCTAGTCTGCCAGTCTAACTGTATAGTCTGCCAGTCTAACTGTCTAACTAGATAGTCTGCCAGTCTAACTGTCTAACTGTATAGTCTGCCAGTCTAACTGTATAGTCTGCCAGTCGAACTGTCTAACTGTATAGTCTGCGAGTCTAACTGTATAGTCTGCCAGTCTAACTGTATAGTATGCCAGTCTAACTGTCTAACTGTATAGTCTGCCAGTCTAACTGTCTAACTGTATAGTCTGCCAAACTAAATGTCTAGCTGTATAGTCTGCCAGTCTAACGGTCTAACTGTATAGTCTGCCAGTCTAACTGTATAGTCTGCCAGGCGAGCTGTCTAACTGTATAGTCTGCCAGTCGAACGGTCTAACTGTATAGTCTGCCAGTCTAACTGTAATGTCTGCCAGTCTAACTGTATATTCTGCCAGTCTAACAGTATAGTCTGCCAGTCTAACTGTATAGTCTGCCAGTCTAACGGTCTAACTGTATAGTCTGCCAGTCTAACTGTATAGTCTGCCAGTCTGCCAGTCTAACTCTATAGTCTGCCAGTCTAACTGTATAGTCTACCAGTCTAACTGTCTAGTCTGCCAGTCTAACTGTATAGTCTGCCAGTCTAACTGTCTAGTCTGCCAGTCTAACGGTCTAACTGTATAGTCTGCCAGTCTAACTGTATAGTCTGCCAGTCTAACTGTCTAATTGTCTAGTCTGCCAGTCTAACTGTCTAGTCTGCCAGTCTAACTGTATAGTCTGCAAGTCTAACTGTATAGTCTGCCAGTCGAACTGTCTAACTGTATAGTCTGCCAGTCTAAATGTCAAACTGTATAGTCTGCCAGTCAAACTGTTTAACTGCATAGTCTGCCAGTCTAACTGTATAGTTTGCCAGTCTAACTGTCTAACTGTATAGTCTGCCAGTCGAACTGTCTGACTGTATAGTCTGCCAATCTAACTGTCTAGTCTGCCAGTCTAACTGCATAGTCTGCAAGTCTAACTGTATAGTCTGCCAGTCTAACTGTATAGTCTGCAAGTCTAACTGTATAGTCTGCCAGTTGAACTGTCTAACTGTATAGTCAGCCAGTCTAAATGTCTAACTGTATAGTCTGCCAGTCTAACGGTCTAACTGTATAGTATGCCAGTCGAGCTGTCTAACTGCATAGTCTGCCAGTCTAACTGCATAGTCTGCCAGTCTAAATGTCTAGTCTGCCAGTCTAACTGTATAGTCTGCAAGTCTAACTGTATAGTCTGCCAGTTGAACTGTCTAACTGTATAGTCTGCCAGTCTAAATGTCTAAATGTATAGTCTGCCAGTCTAACTGTATAGACTGCCAGTCTAACGGTCTAACTGTATAGTCTGCCAGTCTAACTGTATAGTCTTCCAGTCTAACTGTCTAACTGTATAGTCTGCCAGTCTAACGGTCTAACTGTATAGTCTGCCAGTCTAACTGTATAGTCTGCCAGTCTAACTGTCTAGTCTGCCAGTCTAACTGTATAGTCTGCAAGTCTAACTGTATAGTCTGCCAGTTGAACTGTCTAACTGTATAGTCAGCCAGTCTAAATGTCTAAATGTATAGTCTGCCTGTCTAACTGTATAGTCTGCAAGTCTAACTGTCTAACTGTATAGTCTGCCAGTCTAACTGTATGGTCTGCCAGTCGAACTGTCTAACTGTATAGTCTGCGAGTCTAACGGTCTAACTGTATAGTCTGCCAGTCTAACTGTATAGTCTGCCAGGCGAGCTGTCTAACTGTATAGTCTGCCAGTCGAACTGTATAACTGTATAGTCTGCCAGTCTAAATGTCTAACTGTATAGTCTGCCAGTCTAACGGTCTAACTGTATAGTCTGCCAGTCTAACTGTATAGTCTGCCAGGCGAGCTGTCTAACTGTATAGTCTGCCAGTCGAACTGCATAACTGTATAGTCTGCCAGTCTAACTGTATAGTCTGGCAGTCTAACTGTATAGTCTGCCAGTCAAACTGTCTAGTCTGCCAGTCTAACTCTCTAACTATATAGTCTGCCAGTCTAACAGTCTAACTGTCTAGTCTGCAAGTTTAACTGTCTAATTGTATAGTCTGGCAGTCTAACTGTATAGTCTGCCAGTCAAACTGTCTAGTCTGCCAGTCTAACTCTCTAACTATATAGTCTGCCAGTCTAACAGTCTAACTGTATAGTCTGCCAGTCTAACTACATAGTCTGCCAGTCTAACTGTCTAGTCTGCCAGTCTAACTGTATAGTCTGCAAGTCTAACTGTATAGTCTGCCAGTCTAACTGTCTAACTGTATAGTCTGCCAGTCTAACGGTCTAACTATATAGTCTGCCAGTCTAACTACATAGTCTGCCAGTCTAACTGTCTAGTCTGCCAGTCTAACTGTATAGTCTGCAAGTCTAACTGTATAGTCTGCCAGTCTAACTGTCTAACTGTGTAGTCTGCCAGTCTAACTGTCTAACTGTATAGTCTGCCAGTCTAACGGTCTAACTGTATAGTCTGCCAGTCTAACTGTATAGTCTGCCAGGCGAGCTGTCTAACTGTATAGTCTGCCAGTCGAACTGCATAACTGTATAGTCTGCCAGTCTAACTGTATAGTCTGGCAGTCTAACTGTATAGTCTGCCAGTCAAACTGTCTAGTCTGCCAGTCTAACTCTCTAACTATATAGTCTGCCAGTCTAACAGTCTAACTGTCTAGTCTGCAAGTTTAACTGTCTAATTGTATAGTCTGCCAGTCTAAATGTATAGTCTGCCAGTCTAACTGTCTAGTCTGCCAGTCTGTCTAACTGTCTAGTCTGCCAGTCTAACTGTATAGTCTGCCAGTCTAACTGTCTAACTAGATAGTCTGCCAGTCTAACTGTCTAACTGTCTAGTCTGCCAGTCTAACTGTCAACCTGAATAGTCTGCAAGTTTAACTGTCTAATTGTATAGTCTGCCAGTCTAACTGTCTAACTGTATAGTCTGCCAGTCTAACTGTCTAGTCTGCCAGTCGGTCTAACTGTCGTGTCTGCCAGTACAACCTGTCTAGTCTGCCAGTCTAACGGTATAGTCTGCCAGTCTAACTGTCTAACTGTATAGTCTGCCAGTCTAAATGTCTAGCTGTATAGTCTGCCAGTCGAACGGTCTAACTGTATAGTCTGCCAGTCTAACTGTATAGTCTGCCAGTCTAACTGTATATTCTGCCAGTCTAACAGTATAGTCTGCCAGTCTAACTGTATAGTCTGCCAGTCTAACGGTCTAACTGTATAGTCTGCCAGTCTAACTGTATAGTCTGCCAGTCTGCCAGTCTAACTGTATAGTCTGCCAAGCTAACTGTATAGTCTACCAGTCTAACTGTCTAGTCTGCCAGTCTAACTGTATAGTCTGCCAGTCTAACTGTCTAGTCTGCCAGTCTAACGGTCTAACTGTATAGTCTGCCAGTCTAACTGTATAGTCTGCCAGTCTAACTGTCTAATTGTCTAGTCTGCCAGTCTAACTGTCTAGTCTGCCAGTCTAACTGTATAGTCTGCAAGTCTAACTGTATAGTCTGCCAGTCGAACTGTCTAACTGTATAATCTGCCAGTCTAAATGTCAAACTGTATAGTCTGCCAGTCAAACTGTTTAACTGCATAGTCTGCCAGTCTAACTGTATAGTTTGCCAGTCTAACTGTCTAACTGTATAGTCTGCCAGTCGAACTGTCTGACTGTATAGTCTGCCAATCTAACTGTCTAGTCTGCCAGTCTAACTGCATAGTCTGCAAGTCTAACTCTATAGTCTGCCAGTCTAACTGTATAGTCTGCAAGTCTAACTGTATAGTCTGCCAGTTGAACTGTCTAACTGTATAGTCAGCCAGTCTAAATGTCTAACTGTATAGTCTGCCAGTCTAACGGTCTAACTGTATAGTATGCCAGTCGATCTGTCTAACTGCATAGTCTGCCAGTCTAACTGCATAGTCTGCCAGTCTAAATGTCTAGTCTGCCAGTCTAACTGTATAGTCTGCAAGTCTAACTGTATAGTCTGCCAGTCGAACTGTCTAACTGTATAGTCTGCCAGTCTAAATGTCTAAATGTATAGTCTGCCAGTCTAACTGTATAGACTGCCAGTCTAACGGTCTAACTGTATAGTCTGCCAGTCTAACTGTATAGTCTGCCAGTCTAACTGTCTAACTGTATAGTCTGCCAGTCTAACGGTCTAACTGTATAGTCTGCCAGTCTAACTGTATAGTCTGCCAGTCTAACTGTCTAGTCTGCCAGTCTAACTGTATAGTCTGCAAGTCTAACTGTATAGTCTGCCAGTTGAACTGTCTAACTGTATAGTCAGCCAGTCTAAATGTCTAAATGTATAGTCTGCCTGTCTAACTGTATAGTCTGCAAGTCTAACTGTCTAACTGTATAGTCTGCCAGTCTAACTGTATAGTCTGCCAGTCGAACTGTCTAACTGTATAGTCTGCGAGTCTAACGGTCTAACTGTATAGTCTGCCAGTCTAACTGTATAGTCTGCCAGGCGAGCTGTCTAACTGTATAGTCTGCCAGTCGAACTGTATAACTGTATAGTCTGCCAGTCTAAATGTCTAACTGTATAGTCTGCCAGTCTAACGGTCTAACTGTATAGTCTGCCAGTCTAACTGTATAGTCTGCCAGGCGAGCTGTCTAACTGTATAGTCTGCCAGTCGAACTGTATAACTGTATAGTCTGCCAGTCTAACTGTATAGTCTGGCAGTCTAACTGTATAGTCTGCCAGTCAAACTGTCTAGTCTGCCAGTCTAACTCTCTAACTATATAGTCTGCCAGTCTAACAGTCTAACTGTCTAGTCTGCAAGTTTAACTGTCTAATTGTATAGTCTGGCAGTCTAACTGTATAGTCTGCCAGTCAAACTGTCTAGTCTGCCAGTCTAACTCTCTAACTATATAGTCTGCCAGTCTAACAGTCTAACTGTCTAGTCTGCAAGTTTAACTGTCTAATTGTATAGTCTGCCAGTCTAACTGTATAGTCTGCCAGTCTAACTGTCTAGTCTGCCAGTCTGTCTAACTGTCTAGTCTGCCAGTCTAACTGTATAGTCTGCCAGTCTAACTGTCTAACTATATAGTCTGCCAGTCTAAATGTCTAACTGTCTAGTCTGCCAGTCTAACTGTCAACCTGAATAGTCTGCAAGTTTAACTGTCTAATTGTATAGTCTGCCAGTCTAACTGTCTAACTGTATAGTCTTCCAGTCTAACTGTCTAGTCTGCCAGTCAGTCTAACTGTCGTGTCTGCCAGTACAACCTGTCTAGTCTACCAGTTTAACGGTATAGTCTTCCAGTCTAACTGTCTAGTCTGCCAGTCTAACTGTGTAGTCTGGCAGTCAAATTGTATAGTGTGCCAGCCGAACTGTCTAACTGTATAGTCTGCCAGTCTAACTGTCTAACTGTATAGTCTGCCAGTCTAACTGTATAGTCTGCCAAACTAACTGTCTAACTGTCTAGTCTGGCCGGTCTAACTGTATAGTTTGCCAGTCTAACTGTATAGTCTGCCAGTCTAACGGTCTAACTATATAGTCTGCCAGTCTAACTACATAGTCTGCCAGTCTAACTGCCTAGTCTGCCAGTCTAACTATAGTCTGCCAGTATAACTGTATAGTCTGCAAGTCTAACTGTCTAACTGTATAGTCTGCCAGTCTAACTGTATAGTCTGGCAGTCGAACTGTCTAACTGTATAGTCTGCGAGTCTAACTGTATAGTCTGCCAGTCTAACTGTATAGTATGCCAGTCTAACTGTCTAACTGTATAGTCTGCCAGTCTAACTGTCTAACTGTATAGTCTGCCAGTCTAAATGTCTAGCTGTATAGTCTGCCAGTCTAACGGTCTAACTGTATAGTCTGCCAGTCTAACTGTATAGTCTGCCAGGCGAGCTGTCTAACTGTATAGTCTGCCAGTCGAACTGTCTAACTGTATAGTCTGCCAGTCTAACTGTATAGTCTGCCAGTCTAACTGTATATTCTGCCAGTCTAACAGTATAGTCTGCCAGTCTAACTGTATAGTCTGCCAGTCTAACGGTCTAACTGTATAGTCTGCCAGTCTAACTGTATAGTCTGCCAGTCTGCCAGTCTAACTCTATAGTCTGCCAGTCTAACTGTATAGTCTACCAGTCTAACTGTCTAGTCTGCCAGTCGAACTGTATAGTCTGCCAGTCTAACTGTCTAATTGTCTAGTCTGCCAGTCTAACTGTCTAGTCTGCCAGTCTAACTGTATAGTCTGCAAGTCTAACTGTATAGTCTGCCAGTCGAACTGTCTAACTGTATAGTCTGCCAGTCTAAATGTCTAACTGTATAGTCTGCCAGTCAAACTGTTTAACTGCATAGTCTGCCAGTCTAACTGTATAGTTTGCCAGTCTAACTGTCTAACAGTATAGTCTGCCAGTCTAACGGTCTAACTGTATAGTCCGCCAGTCGAACTGTCTGACTGTATAGTCTGCCAGTCTAACTGTCTAGTCTGCCAGTCTAACTGTATAGTCTGCCAGTCTAACTGTATAGTCTGCAAGTCTAACTGTATAGTCTGCCAGTTGAACTGTCTAACTGTATAGTCAGCCAGTCTAAATGTCTAACTGTATAGTCTGCCAGTCTAACGGTCTAACTGTATAGTATGCCAGTCGAGCTGTCTAACTGCATAGTCTGCCAGTCTAACTGCATAGTCTGCCAGTCTAACTGTCTAGTCTGCCAGTCTAACTGTATAGTCTGCAAGTCTAACTGTATAGTCTGCCAGTCGAACTGTCTAACTGTATAGTCTGCCAGTCTAAATGTCTAACTGTATAGTCGGCCAGTCTAACTGTATAGACTGCCAGTCTAAAGGTCTAACTGTATAGTCTGCCAGTCTAACTGTATAGTCTGCCAGTCTAACTGTCTAACTGTATAGTCTGCCAGTCTAACGGTCTAACTGTCTAGTCTGCCAGTCTAACTGTATAGTCTGCCAGTCTAACTGTCTAGTCTGCCAGTCTAACTGTATAGTCTGCAAGTCTAACTGCATAGTCTGCCAGTTGAACTGTCTAACTGTATAGTCAGCCAGTCTAAATTTCTAACTGTATAGTCTTCCAGTCTAACGGTCTAACTGTATAGTATGCCAGTCGAGCTGTCTAACTGCATAGTCTGCCAGTCTAACTGCATAGTCTGCCAGTCTAACTGTCTAGTCTGCCAGTCTAACTGTATAGTCTGCAAGTCTAACTGTATAGTCTGCCAGTCGAACTGTCTAACTGTATAGTCTGCCAGTCTAAATGTCTAACTGTATAGTCTGCCAGTCTAACTGTATAGACTGCAAGTCTAACGGTCTAACTGTATAGTCTGCCAGTCTAACTGTATAGTCTGCCATTCTAACTGTCTAACTGTATAGTCTGCCAGTCTAACGGTCTAACTGTATAGTCTGCCAGTCTAACTGTATAGTCTGCCAGTCTAACTGTCTAGTCTGCCAGTCTAACTGTATAGTCTGCAAGTCTAACTGTATAGTCTGCCAGTTGAACTGTCTAACTGTATAGTCAGCCAGTCTAAATGTCTAACTGTATAGTCTGCCAGTCTAACGGTCTAACTGTATAGTATGCCAGTCGAGCTGTCTAACTGCATAGTCTGCCAGTCTAACTGCATAGTCTGCCAGTCTAACTGTCTAGTCTGCCAGTCTAACTGTATAGTCTGCAAGTCTAAGTGTATAGTCTGCCAGTCGAACTGTCTAACTGTATAGTCTGCCAGACTAAATGTCTAACTGTATAGTCTGCCAGTCTAACTGTATAGACTGCCAGTCTAACGGTCTAACTGTATAGTCTGCCAGTCTAACTGTATAGTCTGCCAGTCTAACTGTCTAACTATATAGTCTGCCAGTCTAACGGTCTAACTGTATAGTCTGCCAGTCTAACTGTCGAGTCTGACAGTCCAACTGTATAGTCTGCCAGTCTGCCAGTCTAACTGTATAGTCTGCCAGTCGAACTGTCTAACTGTATAGTCTGCCAGTCTAACTGTATAGTCTGCCAGTCTAACTGTATAGTCTGCCAGTCTGCCAGTCTAGTCTGCCAGTCTAACTGTCTAACTATATAGTCTGCCAGTCTAACTGTATAGTCTGCCAGTCTAACGGTCTATCTGTATAGTCTGCCAGTCTAACTGTATAGTCTGCCAGTCTGCCAGTCTAAATGTATAGTCTGCCAGTCCAACTGTCTAACTATATACTCTGCCAGTCTAACTGTATAGTCTGCCAGTCTAACTGTATAGTCTGCCAGTCTAACGGTCTAACTGTATTGTCTGCAAGTCTAACTATCTAACTATATAGTCTGCCAGTCTAACTGTATAGTCTGCCAGTTTAACTGTAAAGTCTGCCAGTCTAACGGTCTAACTGTCTAGTCTGGCCGGTCTAACTATATAGTCTGCCAGTCTAACTACATAGTCTGCCAGTCTAACTGTCTATTCTGCCAGTCTAACTGTATAGTCTGCCAGTATAACTGTATAGTCTGCAAGTCTAACTGTCTAACTGTATAGTCTGCCAGTCTAACTGTACTGTATAGTCTGCCAGTCGAACTGTCTAACTGTATAGTCTGCGAGTCTACCTGTATAGTCTGCCAGTCTAACTGTATAGTCTGCAAGTCTAACTGTATAGTATGCCAGTCTAACTGTCTAACTGTATAGTCTGCCAGTCTAACTGTCTAACTGTACAGTCTGCCAGTCTAAATGTCTAACTGTATAGTCTGCCAGTCTAGCGTTCTAACTGTATAGTCTGCCAGTCTAACTGTATAGTCTGCCAGTCTAACTGTATAGTCTGCCAGTCTAACGGTCTAACTGTCTAGTCTGGCCGGTCTAACTGTATAGTTTGCCAGTCTAACTGTATAGTCTGCCAGTCTAACGGTGTAACTATATAGTCTGCCAGTCTAACTACATAGTCTGCCAGTCTAACTGTCTAGTCTGCCAGTCTAACTGTATAGTCTGCCAGTATAACTGTATAGTCTGCAAGTCTAACTGTCTAACTGTATAGTCTGCCAGTCTAACTGTATAGTCTGCCAGTCGAACTGTCTAACTGTATAGTCTGCGAGTCTAACTGTATAGTCTGCCAGTCTAACTGTATAGTATGCCAGTCCAACTGTCTAACTGTATAGTCTGCCAGTCTAACTGTCTAACTGTATAGTCTGCCAGTCTAAATGTCTAACTGTATAGTCTGCCAGTCTAACGGTCTAACTGTATAGTCTGTCAGTCTAACTGTATAGTCTGCCAGGCGAGCTGTCTAACTGTATAGTCTGCCAGTCGAACTGTCTAACTGTATAGTCTGCCAGTCTAACTGTATAGTCTGCCAGTCTAACTGTATATTCTGCCAGTCTAACAGTATAGTCTGCCAGTCTAACTGTATAGTCTGCCAGTCTAACGGTCTAACTGTATAGTCTGCCAGTCTAACTGTATAGTCTGCCAGTCTGCCTGTCTAACTCTATAGTCTGCCAGTCTAACTGTATAGTCTGCCAGTCTAACTGTCTAGTCTGCCAGTCTAACGGTCTAACTGTACAGTCTGCCAGTCGAACTGTTTAGTCTGCCAGTCTAACTGTCTAATTGTCTAGTCTGCCAGTCTAACTGTCTAGTCTGCCAGTCTAACTGTATAGTCTGCAAGTCTAACTGTATAGTCTGCCAGTCGAACTGTCTAACTGTATAGTCTTCCAGTCTAAATGTCTAACTGTATAGTCTGCCAGTCAAACTGTTTAACTGCATAGTCTGCCAGTCTAACTGTATAGTTTGCCAGTCTAACTGTCTAACTGTATAGTCTGCCAGTCTAACGGTCTAACTGTATAGTCTGCCAGTCGAACTGTCTAACTGTATAGTCTGCCAGTCTAACTGTCTAGTCTGCCAGTCTAACTGTATAGTCTGCAAGTCTAACTGTATAGTCTGCCAGTCTAACTGTATAGTCTGCAAGTCTAACTGTATAGTCTGCCAGTTGAACTGTCTAACTGTATAGTCAGCCAGTCTAAATGTCTAACTGTATAGTCTGCCAGTCTAACGGTCTAACTGTATAGTATGCCAGTCGAGCTGTCTAACTGCATAGTCTGCCAGTCTAACTGCATAGTCTGCCAGTCTAACTGTCTAGTCTGCCAGTCTAACTGTATAGTCTGCAAGTCTAACTGTATAGTCTGCCAGTCGAACTGTCTAACTGTAAGTCTGCCAGTCTAAATGTCTAACTGTATAGTCTGCCAGTCTAACTGTATAGACTGCCAGTCTAACGGTCTAACTGTATAGTCTGCCAGTCTAACTGTATAGTCTGCCAGTCTAACTGTATAGTCTGCCAGTCTAACTGCATAACTATATAGTCTGCAAGTTTATCTGTCTAACTGTATAGTCTTCCAGTCTAACTGTCTAACTGTATAGTCTGCCAGTCTAACGGTCTAACTGTCTAGTCTGGCCGGTCTAACTGTATAGTTTGCCAGTCTAACTGTATAGTCTGCCAGTCTAACGGTCTAACTATATAGTCTGCCAGTCTAACTACATAGTCTGCCAGTCTAACTGTCTAGTCTGCCAGTCTAACTGTATAGTCTGCCAGTCTAACTGTATAGTCTGCCAGTATAACTGTATAGTCTGCAAGTCTAACTGTCTAACTGTATAGTCTGCCAGTCTAACTGTATAGTCTGCCAGTCGAACTGTCTAACTGTATAGTCTGCGAGTCTAACTGTATAGTCTGCCAGTCTAACTGTATAGTATGCCAGTCTAACTGTCTAACTGTATAGTCTGCCAGTCTAACTGTCTAACTGTATAGTCTGCCAGTCTAAATGTCTAGCTGTATAGTCTGCCAGTCTAACGGTCTAACTGTATAGTCTGCCAGTCTAACTGTATAGTCTGCCAGGCGAGCTGTCTAACTGTATAGTCTGCCAGTCGAACTGTCTAACTGTATAGTCTGCCAGTCTAACTGTATAGTCTGCCAGTCTAACTGTATATTCTGCCAGTCTAACAGTATAGTCTGCCAGTCTAACTGTATAGTCTGCCAGTCTAACGGTCTAACTGTATAGTCTGCCAGTCTAACTGTATAGTCTGCCAGTCTGCCAGTCTAACTCTATAGTCTGCCAGTCTAACTGTATAGTCTACCAGTCTAACTGTCTAGTCTGCCAGTCTAACTGTATAGTCTGCCATTCTAACTGTCTAGTCTGCCAGTCTAACGGTCTAACTGTATAGTCTGCCAGTCTAACTGTATAGTCTGCAAGTCTAACTGTATAGTCTGCCAGTCGAACTGTCTAACTGTATAGTCTGCCAGTCTAAATGTCTAACTGTATAGTCTGCCAGTCAAACTGTTTAACTGCATAGTCTGCCAGTCTAACTGTATAGTTTGCCAGTCTAACTGTCTAACTGTATAGTCTGCCAGTCTAACGGTCTAACTGTATAGTCTGCCAGTCGAACTGTCTAACTGTATAGTCTGCCAGTCTAACTGTCTAGTCTGCCAGTCTAACTGTATAGTCTGCAAGTC
The DNA here is from genome assembly GCF_045791955.1 of Oncorhynchus clarkii lewisi. Lineage (NCBI taxonomy): Eukaryota > Metazoa > Chordata > Actinopteri > Salmoniformes > Salmonidae > Oncorhynchus > Oncorhynchus clarkii. The sequence continues at coordinate 46,893,571 of NC_092170.1, read as the reverse complement.
TAACTGTATAGTCTACCAGTCTAACTGTATAGTCTGCAAGTCTAACTGTATAGTCTGCCAGTTGAACTGTCTAACTGTATAGTCAGCCAGTCTAAATGTCTAACTGTATAGTCTGCCAGTCTAACGGTCTAACTGTATAGTATGCCAGTCGAGCTGTCTAACTGCATAGTCTGCCAGTCTAACTGCATAGTCTGCCAGTCTAACTGTCTAGTCTGCCAGTCTAACTGTATAGTCTGCAAGTCTAACTGTATAGTCTGCCAGTCGAACTGTCTAACTGTAAGTCTGCCAGTCTAAATGTCTAACTGTATAGTCTGCCAGTCTAACTGTATAGACTGCCAGTCTAACGGTCTAACTGTATAGTCTGCCAGTCTAACTGTATAGTCTGCCAGTCTAACTGTCTAACTGTATAGTCTGCCAGTCTAACGGTCTAACTGTATAGGCTGCCAGTCTAACTGTATAGTCTGCCAGTCTAACTGTCTAGTCTGCCAGTCTAACTGTATAGTCTGCAAGTCTAACTGTATAGTCTGCCAGTCTAAATGTCTAACTGTATAGTCTGCCAGTCTAACGGTCTAACTGTATAGTATGCCAGTCGAGCTGTCTAACTGCATAGTCTGCCAGTCTAACTGCATAGTCTGCCAGTCTAACTGTCTTGTCTGCCAGTCTAACTGTCTAGTCTGCCAGTCTAACTGTATAGTCTGCAAGTCTAACTGTGTAGTCTGCCAGTCTAACGGTCTAACTGTATAGTCTGCCAGTCTAACTGTATAATCTGCCAGTCTAACTGTCCAACTGTATAGTGTGCCAGTCTAACGGTCTAACTGTATAGTCTGCCAGTCTAACTGTCGAGTCTGCCAGTCTAACTGTATAGTCTGCCAGTCAAACTGTCGAGTCTGCCAGTCTAACTGTATAGTCTGCCAGTCTGCCAGTCTAACTGTATAGTCTGCCAGTCGAACTGTCTAACTGTATAGTCTGCCAGTCTAACTGTATAGTCTGCCAGTCTAACTGTATAGTCTGCCAGTCTGCCAGTCTAGTCTGCCAGTCTAACTGTCTAACTATATAGTCTGCCAGTCTAACTGTATAGTCTGCCAGTCTAACGGTCTATCTGTATAGTCTGCCAGTCTAACTGTATAGTCTGCCAGTCGAACTGTCTATATGTATAGTCTGCCAGTCTAACTGTCTAACTATATACTCTGCCAGTCTAACTGTATATTCTGCCAGTCTAACTGTATAGTCTGCCAGTCTAACGGTCTAACTGTATTGTCTGCAAGCCTAACGATCTAACTATATAGTCTGCCAGTCTAACTGTATAGTCTGCCAGTCTAACTGTAAGTCTGCCAGTCTAAATGTCTAACTGTATAGTCTGCCAGTCTAACTGTATAGACTGCCAGTCTAACGGTCTAACTGTATAGTCTGCCAGTCTAACTGTATAGTCTGCCAGTCTAACTGTCTAACTGTATAGTCTGCCAGTCTAACGGTCTAACTGTATAGTCTGCCAGTCTAACTGTATAGTCTGCCAGTCTAACTGTCTAGTCTGCCAGTCTAACTGTATAGTCTGCAAGTCTAACTGTATAGTCTGCCAGTTGAACTGTCTAACTGTATAGTCAGCCAGTCTAAATGTCTAACTGTATAGTCTGCCAGTCTAACGGTCTAACTGTATAGTATGCCAGTCGAGCTGTCTAACTGCATAGTCTGCCAGTCTAACTGCATAGTCTGCCAGTCTAACGGTCTAGTCTGCCAGTCTAACTGTCTAGTCTGCCAGTCTAACTGTATAGTCTGCAAGTCTAACTGTATAGTCTGCCAGTCGAACTGTCTAACTGTATAGTCTGCCAGTCTAAATGTCTAACTGTATCGTCTGCCAGTCTAACTGTATAGACTGCCAGTCTAACGGTCTAACTGTATAGTCTGCCAGTCTAACTGTATAATCTGCCAGTCTAACTGTCCAACTGTATAGTGTGCCAGTCTAACGGTCTAACTGTATAGTCTGCCAGTCTAACTGTCGAGTCTGCTAGTCTAGTCTGCCAGTCTAACTGTCTAACTATATAGTCTGCCAGTCTAACTGTATAGTCTGCCAGTCTAACGGTCTATCTGTATAGTCTGCCAGTCTAACTGTATAGTCTGCCAGTCGAACTGTCTATTTGTATAGTCTGCCTGTCTAACTGTCTAACTATATACTCTGCCAGTCTAACTGTATAGTCTGCCAGTCTAACTGTATAGTCTGCCAGTCTAACGGTCTAACTGTATTGTCTGCAAGCCTAACGATCTAACTATATAGTCTGCCAGTCTAACTGTATAGTCTGCCAGTCTAACTGTATAGTCTGCCAGTCTAACGGTCTAACTGTCTAGTCTGGCCGGTCTAACTGTATAGTTTGCCAGTCTAACTGTATAGTCTGCCAGTCTAACGGTCTAACTATATAGTCTGCCAGTCTAACTACATAGTCTGCCAGTCTAACTTTCTAGTCTGCCAGTCTAACTGTATAGTCTGCCAGTATAACTGTATAGTCTGCAAGTCTAACTGTCTAACTGTATAGTCTGCCAGTCTAACTGTACTGTATAGTCTGCCAGTCGAACTGTCTAACTGTATAGTCTGCGAGTCTAACTGTATAGTCTGCCAGTCTAACTGTATAGTCTGCAAGTCTAACTGTATAGTATGCCAGTGTAACTGTCTAACTGTATAGTCTGCCAGTCTAACTGTCTAACTGTATAGTCTGCCAGTCTAAATGTCTAACTGTATAGTCTGCCAGTCTAACGGTCTAACTGAATAGTCTGCCAGTCTAACTGTATAGTCTGCCAGGCGAGCTGTCTAACTGTATAGTCTGCCAGTCGAACTGTCTAACTGTATAGTCTGCCAGTCTAACTGTATAGTCTGCCAGTCTAACTGTATATTCTGCCAGTCTAACAGTATAGTCTGCCAGTCTAACTGTATAGTCTGCCAGTCTAATGGTCTAACTGTATAATCTGCCAGTCTAACTACATAGTCTGACAGTCTAACTGTCTAGTCTGCCAGTCTAACTGTATAGTCTGCCAGTATAACTGTATAGTCTGCAAGTCTAACTGTCTAACTGTATAGTCTGCCAGTCTAACTGTATAGTCTGCCAGTCGAACTGTCTAACTGTATAGTCTGCGAGTCTAACTGTATAGTCTGCCAGTCTAACTGTATAGTATGCCAGTCCAACTGTCTAAATGTATAGTCTGCCAGTCTAACTGTCTAACTGTATAGTCTGCCAGTCTAAATTTCTAACTGTATAGTCTGCCAGTCTAACGGTCTAACTGTATAGTCTGTCAGTCTAACTGTATAGTCTGCCAGGCGAGCTGTCTAACTGTATAGTCTACCAGTCTAAATGTCTAACTGTATAGTCTGCCAGTCTAACGGTCTAACTGAATAGTCTGCCAGTCTAACTGTATAGTCTGCCAGGCGAGCTGTCTAACTGTATAGTCTGCCAGTCGAACTGTCTAACTGTATAGTCTGCCAGTCTAACTGTATAGTCTGCCAGTCTAAATTTCTAACTGTATAGTCTGCCAGTCTAACGGTCTAACTGTATAGTCTGTCAGTCTAACTGTATAGTCTGCCAGGCGAGCTGTCTAACTGTATAGTCTACCAGTCGAACTGTCTAACTGTATAGTCTGCACGTCTAACTGTATAGTCTGCCAGTCTAACTGTATATTCTGCCAGTCTAACAGTATAGTCTGCCAGTCTAACTGTATAGTCTGCCAGTCTAACGGTCTAACTGTATAGTCTGCCAGTCTAACTGTCTAGTCTGCCAGTCTAACTGTATAGTCTGCAAGTCTAACTGTATAGTCTGCCAGTCGAACTGTCTAACTGTAAGTCTGCCAGTCTAAATGTCTAACTGTATAGTCTGCCAGTCTAACTGTATAGACTGCCAGTCTAACGGTCTAACTGTATAGTCTGCCAGTCTAACTGTATAGTCTGCCAGTCTAACTGTCTAACTGTATAGTCTGCCAGTCTAACGGTCTAACTGTATAGGCTGCCAGTCTAACTGTATAGTCTGCCAGTCTAACTGTCTAGTCTGCCAGTCTAACTGTATAGTCTGCAAGTCTAACTGTATAGTCTGCCAGTCTAAATGTCTAACTGTATAGTCTGCCAGTCTAACGGTCTAACTGTATAGTATGCCAGTCGAGCTGTCTAACTGCATAGTCTGCCAGTCTAACTGCATAGTCTGCCAGTCTAACTGTCTTGTCTGCCAGTCTAACTGTCTAGTCTGCCAGTCTAACTGTATAGTCTGCAAGTCTAACTGTGTAGTCTGCCAGTCTAACGGTCTAACTGTATAGTCTGCCAGTCTAACTGTATAATCTGCCAGTCTAACTGTCCAACTGTATAGTGTGCCAGTCTAACGGTCTAACTGTATAGTCTGCCAGTCTAACTGTCGAGTCTGCCAGTCTAACTGTATAGTCTGCCAGTCAAACTGTCGAGTCTGCCAGTCTAACTGTATAGTCTGCCAGTCTGCCAGTCTAACTGTATAGTCTGCCAGTCGAACTGTCTAACTGTATAGTCTGCCAGTCTAACTGTATAGTCTGCCAGTCTAACTGTATAGTCTGCCAGTCTGCCAGTCTAGTCTGCCAGTCTAACTGTCTAACTATATAGTCTGCCAGTCTAACTGTATAGTCTGCCAGTCTAACGGTCTATCTGTATAGTCTGCCAGTCTAACTGTATAGTCTGCCAGTCGAACTGTCTATATGTATAGTCTGCCAGTCTAACTGTCTAACTATATACTCTGCCAGTCTAACTGTATATTCTGCCAGTCTAACTGTATAGTCTGCCAGTCTAACGGTCTAACTGTATTGTCTGCAAGCCTAACGATCTAACTATATAGTCTGCCAGTCTAACTGTATAGTCTGCCAGTCTAACTGTAAGTCTGCCAGTCTAAATGTCTAACTGTATAGTCTGCCAGTCTAACTGTATAGACTGCCAGTCTAACGGTCTAACTGTATAGTCTGCCAGTCTAACTGTATAGTCTGCCAGTCTAACTGTCTAACTGTATAGTCTGCCAGTCTAACGGTCTAACTGTATAGTCTGCCAGTCTAACTGTATAGTCTGCCAGTCTAACTGTCTAGTCTGCCAGTCTAACTGTATAGTCTGCAAGTCTAACTGTATAGTCTGCCAGTTGAACTGTCTAACTGTATAGTCAGCCAGTCTAAATGTCTAACTGTATAGTCTGCCAGTCTAACGGTCTAACTGTATAGTATGCCAGTCGAGCTGTCTAACTGCATAGTCTGCCAGTCTAACTGCATAGTCTGCCAGTCTAACGGTCTAGTCTGCCAGTCTAACTGTCTAGTCTGCCAGTCTAACTGTATAGTCTGCAAGTCTAACTGTATAGTCTGCCAGTCGAACTGTCTAACTGTATAGTCTGCCAGTCTAAATGTCTAACTGTATCGTCTGCCAGTCTAACTGTATAGACTGCCAGTCTAACGGTCTAACTGTATAGTCTGCCAGTCTAACTGTATAATCTGCCAGTCTAACTGTCCAACTGTATAGTGTGCCAGTCTAACGGTCTAACTGTATAGTCTGCCAGTCTAACTGTCGAGTCTGCTAGTCTAGTCTGCCAGTCTAACTGTCTAACTATATAGTCTGCCAGTCTAACTGTATAGTCTGCCAGTCTAACGGTCTATCTGTATAGTCTGCCAGTCTAACTGTATAGTCTGCCAGTCGAACTGTCTATTTGTATAGTCTGCCTGTCTAACTGTCTAACTATATACTCTGCCAGTCTAACTGTATAGTCTGCCAGTCTAACTGTATAGTCTGCCAGTCTAACGGTCTAACTGTATTGTCTGCAAGCCTAACGATCTAACTATATAGTCTGCCAGTCTAACTGTATAGTCTGCCAGTCTAACTGTATAGTCTGCCAGTCTAACGGTCTAACTGTCTAGTCTGGCCGGTCTAACTGTATAGTTTGCCAGTCTAACTGTATAGTCTGCCAGTCTAACGGTCTAACTATATAGTCTGCCAGTCTAACTACATAGTCTGCCAGTCTAACTTTCTAGTCTGCCAGTCTAACTGTATAGTCTGCCAGTATAACTGTATAGTCTGCAAGTCTAACTGTCTAACTGTATAGTCTGCCAGTCTAACTGTACTGTATAGTCTGCCAGTCGAACTGTCTAACTGTATAGTCTGCGAGTCTAACTGTATAGTCTGCCAGTCTAACTGTATAGTCTGCAAGTCTAACTGTATAGTATGCCAGTGTAACTGTCTAACTGTATAGTCTGCCAGTCTAACTGTCTAACTGTATAGTCTGCCAGTCTAAATGTCTAACTGTATAGTCTGCCAGTCTAACGGTCTAACTGAATAGTCTGCCAGTCTAACTGTATAGTCTGCCAGGCGAGCTGTCTAACTGTATAGTCTGCCAGTCGAACTGTCTAACTGTATAGTCTGCCAGTCTAACTGTATAGTCTGCCAGTCTAACTGTATATTCTGCCAGTCTAACAGTATAGTCTGCCAGTCTAACTGTATAGTCTGCCAGTCTAATGGTCTAACTGTATAATCTAACAGTCTAACTACATAGTCTGACAGTCTAACTGTCTAGTCTGCCAGTCTAACTGTATAGTCTGCCAGTATAACTGTATAGTCTGCAAGTCTAACTGTCTAACTGTATAGTCTGCCAGTCTAACTGTATAGTCTGCCAGTCGAACTGTCTAACTGTATAGTCTGCGAGTCTAACTGTATAGTCTGCCAGTCTAACTGTATAGTATGCCAGTCCAACTGTCTAAATGTATAGTCTGCCAGTCTAACTGTCTAACTGTATAGTCTGCCAGTCTAAATTTCTAACTGTATAGTCTGCCAGTCTAACGGTCTAACTGTATAGTCTGTCAGTCTAACTGTATAGTCTATCCAGGCGAGCTGTCTAACTGTATAGTCTACCAGTCGAACTGTCTAACTGTATAGTCTGCACGTCTAACTGTATAGTCTGCCAGTCTAACTGTATATTCTGCCAGTCTAACAGTATAGTCTGCCAGTCTAACTGTATAGTCTGCCAGTCTAACGGTCTAACTGTATAGTCTGCCAGTCTAACTGTATAGTCTGCCAGTCTGCCTGTCTAACTCTATAGTCTGCCAGTCTAACTGTATAGTCTACCAGTCTAACTGTCTAGTCTGCCAGTCTAACTGTATAGTCTGCCAGTCTAACTGTCTAGTCTGCCAGTCTAACGGTCTAACTGTATAGTCTGCCAGTATAACTGTTTAGTCTGCCAGTCTAACTGTCTAATTGTCTAGTCTGCCAGTCTAACTGTCTAGTCTGCCAGTCTAACTGTATAGTCTGCAAGTCTAACTGTATAGTCTGCCAGTCGAACTGTCTAACTGTATAGTCTGCCAGTCAAACTGTTTAACTGCATAGTCTGCCAGTCTAACTGTATAGTTTGCCAGTCTAACTGTCTAACTGTATAGTCTGCCAGTCTAACGGTCTAACTGTATAGTCTGCCAGTCGAACTGTCTAACTGTATAGTCTGCCAGTCTAACTGTCTAGTCTGCCAGTCTAACTGTATAGTCTGCAAGTCTAACTGTCTAGTCTGCCAGTCTAACTGTATAGTCTGCAAGTCTAACTGTATAGTCTGCCAGTTGAACTGTCTAACTGTATAGTCAGCCAGTCTAAATGTCTAACTGTATAGTCTGCCAGTCTAACGGTCTAAATGTATAGTATGCCAGTCGAGTTGTCTAACTCCATAGTCTGCCAGTCTAACTGCATAGTCTGCCAGTCTAACTGTCTAGTCTGCCAGTCTAACTGTATAGTCTGCAAGTCTAACTGTATAGTCTGCCAGTCGAACTGTCTAACTGTATAGTCTGCCAGTCTAAATGTCTAACTGTATAGTCTGCCAGTCAAACTGTTTAACTGCATAGTCTGCCAGTCTAACTGTATAGTTTGCCAGTCTAACTGTCTAACTGTATAGTCTGCCAGTCTAACGGTCTAACTGTATAGTCTGCCAGTCGAACTGTCTAACTGTATAGTCTGCCAGTCTAACTGTCTAGTGTGCCAGTCTAACTGTATAGTCTGCAAGTCTAACTGTCTAGTCTGCCAGTCTAACTGTATAGTCTGCCAGTCTAACTGTATAGTCTGCCAGTCTAACTGTATATTCTGCCAGTCTAACAGTATAGTCTGCCAGTCTAACTGTATAGTCTGCCAGTCTAATGGTCTAACTGTATAATCTGCCAGTCTAACTACATAGTCTGACAGTCTAACTGTCTAGTCTGCCAGTCTAACTGTATAGTCTGCCAGTATAACTGTATAGTCTGCAAGTCTAACTGTCTAACTGTATAGTCTGCCAGTCGAACTGTCTAACTGTATAGTCTGCGAGTCTAACTGTATAGTCTGCCAGTCTAACTGTATAGTATGCCAGTCCAACTGTCTAAATGTATAGTCTGCCAGTCTAACTGTCTAACTGTATAGTCTGCCAGTCTAAATTTCTAACTGTATAGTCTGCCAGTCTAACGGTCTAACTGTATAGTCTGTCAGTCTAACTGTATAGTCTGCCAGGCGAGCTGTCTAACTGTATAGTCTACCAGTCGAACTGTCTAACTGTATAGTCTGCCAGTCTAACTGTATAGTCTGCCAGTCTAACTGTATATTCTGCCAGTCTAACAGTATATTCTGCCAGTCTAACTGTATAGTCTGCCAGTCTAACGGTCTAACTGTATAGTCTGCCAGTCTAACTGTATAGTCTGCCAGTCTGCCTGTCTAACTCTATAGTCTGCCAGTCTAACTGTATAGTCTACCAGTCTAACTGTCTAGTCTGCCAGTCTAACTGTATAGTCTGCCAGTCTAACTGTCTAGTCTGCCAGTCTAACGGTCTAACTGTATAGTCTGCCAGTATAACTGTTTAGTCTGCCAGTCTAACTGTCTAATTGTCTAGTCTGCCAGTCTAACTGTCTAGTCTGCCAGTCTAACTGTATAGTCTGCAAGTCTAACTGTATAGTCTGCCAGTCGAACTGTCTAACTGTATAGTCTGCCAGTCTAAATGTCTAACTGTATAGTCTGCCAGTCAAACTGTTTAACTGCATAGTCTGCCAGTCTAACTGTATAGTTTGCCAGTCTAACTGTCTAACTGTATAGTCTGCCAGTCTAACGGTCTAACTGTATAGTCTGCCAGTCGAACTGTCTAACTGTATAGTCTGCCAGTCTAACTGTCTAGTCTGCCAGTCTAACTGTATAGTCTGCAAGTCTAACTGTCTAGTCTGCCAGTCTAACTGTATAGTCTGCAAGTCTAACTGTATAGTCTGCCAGTTGAACTGTCTAACTGTATAGTCAGCCAGTCTAAATGTCTAACTGTATAGTCTGCCAGTCTAACGGTCTAAATGTATAGTATGCCAGTCGAGTTGTCTAACTCCATAGTCTGCCAGTCTAACTGCATAGTCTGCCAGTCTAACTGTCTAGTCTGCCAGTCTAACTGTATAGTCTGCAAGTCTAACTGTATAGTCTGCCAGTCGAACTGTCTAACTGTATAGTCTGCCAGTCTTAATGTCTAACTGTATAGTCTGCCAGTCAAACTGTTTAACTGCATAGTCTGCCAGTCTAACTGTATAGTTTGCCAGTCTAACTGTCTAACTGTATAGTCTGCCAGTCTAACGGTCTAACTGTATAGTCTGCCAGTCGAACTGTCTAACTGCATAGTCTGCCAGTCTAACTGTTTAGTCTGACAGTCTAACTGTATAGTCTGCAAGTCTAACTGTCTAGTCTGCCAGTCTAACTGTATAGTCTGCAAGTCTAACTGTATAGTCTGCCAGTTGAACTGTCTAACTGTATAGTCAGCCAGTCTAAATGTCTAACTGTATAGTCTGCCAGTCTAACGGTCTAAATGTATAGTATGCCAGTCGAGTTGTCTAACTCCATAGTCTGCCAGTCTAACTGCATAGTCTGCCAGTCTAACTGTCTAGTCTGCCAGTCTAACTGTATAGTCTGCAAGTCTAACTGTATAGTCTGCCAGTCGAACTGTCTAACTGTATAGTCTGCCAGTCTAAATGTCTAACTGTATAGTCTGCCAGTCTAACTGTATAGACTGCCAGTCTAACGGTCTAACTGTATAGTCTGCCAGTCTAACGGTCTATCTGTATAGTCTGCCAGTCTAACTGTATAGTCTGCCAGTCGAACTGTCTATATGTATAGTCTGCCAGTCTAACTGTCTAACTATATACTCTGCCAGTCTAACTGTATATTCTGCCAGTCTAACTGTATAGTCTGCCAGTCTAACGGTCTAACTGTATTGTCTGCAAGCCTAACGATCTAACTATATAGTCTGCCAGTCTAACTGTATAGTCTGCCAGTCTAACTGTAAGTCTGCCAGTCTAAATGTCTAACTGTATAGTCTGCCAGTCTAACTGTATAGACTGCCAGTCTAACGGTCTAACTGTATAGTCTGCCAGTCTAACTGTATAGTCTGCCAGTCTAACTGTCTAACTGTATAGTCTGCCAGTCTAACGGTCTAACTGTATAGTCTGCCAGTCTTACTGTATAGTCTGCCAGTCTAACTGTCTAGTCTGCCAGTCTAACTGTATAGTCTGCAAGTCTAACTGTATAGTCTGCCAGTTGAACTGTCTAACTGTATAGTCAGCCAGTCTAAATGTCTAACTGTATAGTCTGCCGGTCTAACGGTCTAACTGTATAGTCTGCCAGTCTAACTGTATAATCTGCCAGTCTAACTGTCCAACTGTATAGTGTGCCAGTCTAACGGTCTAACTGTATAGTCTGCCAGTCTAACTGTATAGTCTGCCAGTCGAACTGTCTAACTGTATAGTCTGCCAGTCTAAATGTCTAACTGTATCGTCTGCCAGTCTAACTGTATAGACTGCCAGTCTAACGGTCTAACTGTATAGTCTGCCAGTCTAACTGTATAATCTGCCAGTCTAACTGTCCAACTGTATAGTGTGCCAGTCTAACGGTCTAACTGTATAGTCTGCCAGTCTAACTGTCGAGTCTGCTAGTCTAGTCTGCCAGTCTAACTGTCTAACTATATAGTCTGCCAGTCTAACTGTATAGTCTGCCAGTCTAACGGTCTATCTGTATAGTCTGCCAGTCTAACTGTATAGTCTGCCAGTCGAACTGTCTATATGTATAGTCTGCCAGTCTAACTGTCTAACTATATACTCTGCCAGTCTAACTGTATAGTCTGCCAGTCTAACTGTATAGTCTGCCAGTCTAACGGTCTAACTGTATTGTCTGCAAGCCTAACGATCTAACTATATAGTCTGCCAGTCTAACTGTATAGTCTGCCAGTCTAACTGTATAGTCTGCCAGTCTAACGGTCTAACTGTCTAGTCTGGCCGGTCTAACTGTATAGTTTGCCAGTCTAACTGTATAGTCTGCCAGTCTAACGGTCTAACTATATAGTCTGCCAGTCTAACTACATAGTCTGCCAGTCTAACTGTCTAGTCTGCCAGTCTAACTGTATAGTCTGCCAGTATAACTGTATAGTCTGCAAGTCTAACTGTCTAACTGTATAGTCTGCCAGTCTAACTGTACTGTATAGTCTGCCAGTCGAACTGTCTAACTGTATAGTCTGCGAGTCTAACTGTATAGTCTGCAAGTCTAACTGTATAGTATGCCAGTGTAACTGTCTAACTGTATAGTCTGCCAGTCTAACTGTCTAACTGTATAGTCTGCCAGTCTAAATGTCTAACTGTATAGTCTGCCAGTCAAACTGTTTAACTGCATAGTCTGCCAGTCTAACTGTATAGTTTGCCAGTCTAACTGTCTAACTGTATAGTCTGCCAGTCTAACGGTCTAACTGTATAGTCTGCCAGTCGAACTGTCTAACTGCATAGTCTGCCAGTCTAACTGTTTAGTCTGACAGTCTAACTGTATAGTCTGCAAGTCTAACTGTCTAGTCTGCCAGTCTAACTGTATAGTCTGCAAGTCTAACTGTATAGTCTGCCAGTTGAACTGTCTAACTGTATAGTCAGCCAGTCTAAATGTCTAACTGTATAGTCTGCCAGTCTAACGGTCTAAATGTATAGTATGCCAGTCGAGTTGTCTAACTCCATAGTCTGCCAGTCTAACTGCATAGTCTGCCAGTCTAACTGTCTAGTCTGCCAGTCTAACTGTATAGTCTGCAAGTCTAACTGTATAGTCTGCCAGTCGAACTGTCTAACTGTATAGTCTGCCAGTCTAAATGTCTAACTGTATAGTCTGCCAGTCTAACTGTATAGACTGCCAGTCTAACGGTCTAACTGTATAGTCTGCCAGTCTAACGGTCTATCTGTATAGTCTGCCAGTCTAACTGTATAGTCTGCCAGTCGAACTGTCTATATGTATAGTCTGCCAGTCTAACTGTCTAACTATATACTCTGCCAGTCTAACTGTATATTCTGCCAGTCTAACTGTATAGTCTGCCAGTCTAACGGTCTAACTGTATTGTCTGCAAGCCTAACGATCTAACTATATAGTCTGCCAGTCTAACTGTATAGTCTGCCAGTCTAACTGTAAGTCTGCCAGTCTAAATGTCTAACTGTATAGTCTGCCAGTCTAACTGTATAGACTGCCAGTCTAACGGTCTAACTGTATAGTCTGCCAGTCTAACTGTATAGTCTGCCAGTCTAACTGTCTAACTGTATAGTCTGCCAGTCTAACGGTCTAACTGTATAGTCTGCCAGTCTTACTGTATAGTCTGCCAGTCTAACTGTCTAGTCTGCCAGTCTAACTGTATAGTCTGCAAGTCTAACTGTATAGTCTGCCAGTTGAACTGTCTAACTGTATAGTCAGCCAGTCTAAATGTCTAACTGTATAGTCTGCCGGTCTAACGGTCTAACTGTATAGTCTGCCAGTCTAACTGAATAATCTGCCAGTCTAACTGTCCAACTGTATAGTGTGCCAGTCTAATGGTCTAACTGTATAGTCTGCCAGTCTAACTGTATAGTCTGCCAGTCGAACTGTCTAACTGTATAGTCTGCCAGTCTAAATGTCTAACTGTATCGTCTGCCAGTCTAACTGTATAGACTGCCAGTCTAACGGTCTAACTGTATAGTCTGCCAGTCTAACTGTATAATCTGCCAGTCTAACTGTCCAACTGTATAGTGTGCCAGTCTAACGGTCTAACTGTATAGTCTGCCAGTCTAACTGTCGAGTCTGCTAGTCTAGTCTGCCAGTCTAACTGTCTAACTATATAGTCTGCCAGTCTAACTGTATAGTCTGCCAGTCTAACGGTCTATCTGTATAGTCTGCCAGTCTAACTGTATAGTCTGCCAGTCGAACTGTCTATATGTATAGTCTGCCAGTCTAACTGTCTAACTATATACTCTGCCAGTCTAACTGTATAGTCTGCCAGTCTAACTGTATAGTCTGCCAGTCTAACGGTCTAACTGTATTGTCTGCAAGCCTAACGATCTAACTATATAGTCTGCCAGTCTAACTGTATAGTCTGCCAGTCTAACTGTATAGTCTGCCAGTCTAACGGTCTAACTGTCTAGTCTGGCCGGTCTAACTGTATAGTTTGCCAGTCTAACTGTATAGTCTGCCAGTCTAACGGTCTAACTATATAGTCTGCCAGTCTAACTACATAGTCTGCCAGTCTAACTGTCTAGTCTGCCAGTCTAACTGTATAGTCTGCCAGTATAACTGTATAGTCTGCAAGTCTAACTGTCTAACTGTATAGTCTGCCAGTCTAACTGTACTGTATAGTCTGCCAGTCGAACTGTCTAACTGTATAGTCTGCGAGTCTAACTGTATAGTCTGCAAGTCTAACTGTATAGTATGCCAGTGTAACTGTCTAACTGTATAGTCTGCCAGTCTAACTGTCTAACTGTATAGTCTGCCAGTCTAAATGTCGAACTGTATAGTCTGCCAGTCTAAAGGTCTAACTGAATAGTCTGCCAGTCTAACTGTATAGTCTGCCAGAAGAGCTGTCTAACTGTATAGTCTGCCAGTCGAACTGTCTAACTGTATAGTCTGCCAGTCTAACTGTATAGTCTGCCAGTCTAACTGTATATTCTGCCAGTCTAACAGTATAGTCTGCCAGTCTAACTGTATAGTCTGCCAGTCTAATGGTCTAACTGTATAATCTGCCAGTCTAACTACATAGTCTGACAGTCTAACTGTCTAGTCTGCCAGTCTAACTGTATAGTCTGCCAGTATAACTGTATAGTCTGCAAGTCTAACTGTCTAACTGTATAGTCTGCCAGTCTAACTGTATAGTCTGCCAGTCGAACTGTCTAACTGTATAGTCTGCGAGTCTAACTGTATAGTCTGCCAGTCTAGCTGTATAGTATGCCAGTCCAACTGTCTAAATGTATAGTCTGCAAGTCTAACTGTCTAACTGTATAGTCTGCCAGACTAAATTTCTAACTGTATAGTCTGCCAGTCTAACGGTCTAACTGTATAGTCTGTCAGTCTAACTGTATAGTCTGCCAGGCGAGCTGTCTAACTGTATAGTCTGCCAGTCGAACTGTCTAACTGTATAGTCTGCCAGTCTAACTGTATAGTCTGCCAGTCTAACTGTATAGTCTGCCAGTCTAACAGTATAGTCTGCCAGTCTAACTGTATAGTCTGCCAGTCTAACGGTCTAACTGTATAGTCTGCCAGTCTAACTGTATAGTCTGCCAGTCTGCCTGTCTAACTCTATAGTCTGCCAGTCTAACTGTATAGTCTACCAGTCTAACTGTCTAGTCTGCCAGTCTAACTGTCTAGTCTGCCAGTCTAACGGTCTAACTGTATAGTCTGCCAGTATAACTGTTTAGTCTGCCAGTCTAACTGTCTAATTGTCTAGTCTGCCAGTCTAACTGTCTAGTCTGCCAGTCTAACTGTATAGTCTGCAAGTCTAACTGTATAGTCTGCCAGTCGAACTGTCTAACTGTATAGTCTGCCAGTCTAAATGTCTAACTGTATAGTCTGCCATTTAAACTGTTTAACTGCATAGTCTGCCAGTCTAACTGTATAGTTTGCCAGTCTAACTGTCTAACTGTATAGTCTGCCAGTCTAACGGTCTAACTGTATAGTCTGCCAGTCGAACTGTCTAACTGTATAGTCTGCCAGTCTAACTGTCTAGTCTGCCAGTCTAACTGTATAGTCTGCAAGTCTAACTGTCTAGTCTGCCAGTCTAACTGTATAGTCTGCAAGTCTAACTGTATAGTCTGCCAGTTGAACTGTCTAACTGTATAGTCAGCCAGTCTAAATGTCTAACTGTATAGTCTGCCAGTCTAACGGTCTAAATGTATAGTATGCCAGTCGAGTTGTCTAACTCCATAGTCTGCCAGTCTAACTGCATAGTCTGCCAGTCTAACTGTCTAGTCTGCCAGTCTAACTGTATAGTCTGCAAGTCTAACTGTATAGTCTGCCAGTCGAACTGTCTAACTGTATAGTCTGCCAGTCTAAATGTCTAACTGTATAGTCTGCCAGTCTAAATGTATAGACTGCCAGTCTAACGGTCTAACTGTATAGTCTGCCAGTCTAACGGTCTATCTGTATAGTCTGCCAGTCTAACTGTATAGTCTGCCAGTAAAACTGTCTATATGTATAGTCTGCCAGTCTAACTGTCTAACTATATACTCTGCCAGTCTAACTGTATATTCTGCCAGTCTAACTGTATAGTCTGCCAGTCTAACGGTCTAACTGTATTGTCTGCAAGCCTAACGATCTAACTATATAGTCTGCCAGTCTAACTGTATAGTCTGCCAGTCTAACTGTAAGTCTGCCAGTCTAAATGTCTAACTGTATAGTCTGCCAGTCTAACTGTATAGACTGCCAGTCTAACGGTCTAACTGTATAGTCTGCCAGTCTAACTGTATAGTCTGCCAGTCTAACTGTCTAACTGTATAGTCTGCCAGTCTAACGGTCTAACTGTATAGTCTGCCAGTCTTACTGTATAGTCTGCCAGTCTAACTGTCTAGTCTGCCAGTCTAACTGTATAGTCTGCAAGTCTAACTGTATAGTCTGCCAGTTGAACTGTCTAACTGTATAGTCAGCCAGTCTAAATGTCTAACTGTATAGTCTGCCAGTCTAACGGTCTAACTGTATAGTATGCCAGTCGAGCTGTCTAACTGCATAGTCTGCCAGTCTAACTGCATAGTCTGCCAGTCTAACGGTCTAGTCTGCCAGTCTAACTGTCTAGTCTGCCAGTCTAACTGTATAGTCTGCAAGTCTAACTGTATAGTCTGCCAGTCGAACTGTCTAACTGTATAGTCTGCCAGTCTAAATGTCTAACTGTATCGTCTGCCAGTCTAACTGTATAGACTGCCAGTCTAACGGTCTAACTGTATAGTCTGCCAGTCTAACTGTATAATCTGCAAGTCTAACTGTCCAACTGTATAGTGTGCCAGTCTAACGGTCTAACTGTATAGTCTGCCAGTCTAACTGTCGAGTCTGCTAGTCTAGTCTGCCAGTCTAACTGTCTAACTATATAGTCTGCCAGTCTAACTGTATAGTCTGCCAGTCTAACGGTCTATCTGTATAGTCTGCCAGTCTAACTGTATAGTCTGCCAGTCGAACTGTCTATATGTATAGTCTGCCAGTCTAACTGTCTAACTATATACTCTGCCAGTCTAACTGTATAGTCTGCCAGTCTAACTGTATAGTCTGCCAGTCTAACTGTATAGTCTGCCAGTCTAACGGTCTAACTGTATTGTCTGCAAGCCTAACGATCTAACTATATAGTCTGCCAGTCTAACTGTATAGTCTGCCAGTCTAACTGTCTAGTCTGCCAGTCTAACTGTATAGTCTGCCAGTATAACTGTATAGTCTGCAAGTCTAACTGTCTAACTGTATAGTCTGCCAGTCTAACTGTACTGTATAGTCTGCCAGTCGAACTGTCTAACTGTATAGTCTGCGAGTCTAACTGTATAGTCTGCCAGTCTAACTGTATAGTCTGCAAGTCTAACTGTATAGTATGCCAGTATAACTGTCTAACTGTATAGTCTGCCAGTCTAACTGTCTAACTGTATAGTCTGCCAGTCTAAATGTCTAACTGTATAGTCTGCCAGTCTAACGGTCTAACTGAATAGTCTGCCAGTCTAACTGTATAGTCTGCCAGGCGAGCTGTCTAACTGTATAGTCTGCCAGTCGAACTGTCTAACTGTATAGTCTGCCAGTCTAACTGTATAGTCTGCCAGTCTAACTGTATATTCTGCCAGTCTAACAGTATAGTCTGCCAGTCTAACTGTATAGTCTGGCAGTCTAATGGTCTAACTGTATAATCTGCCAGTCTAACTACATAGTCTGACAGTCTAACTGTCTAGTCTGCCAGTCTAACTGTATAGTCTGCCAGTATAACTGTATAGTCTGCAAGTCTAACTGTCTAACTGTATAGTCTGCCAGTCTAACTGTATAGTCTGCCAGTCGAACTGTCTAACTGTATAGTCTGCGAGTCTAACTGTATAGTCTGCCAGTCTAACTGTATAGTATGCCAGTCCAACTGTCTAAATGTATAGTCTGCCAGTCTAACTGTCTAACTGTATAGTCTGCCAGTCTAAATTTCTAACTGTATAGTCTGCCAGTCTAACGGTCTAACTGTATAGTCTGTCAGTCTAACTGTATAGTCTGCCAGGCGAGCTGTCTAACTGTATAGTCTGCCAGTCGAACTGTCTAACTGTATAGTCTGCCAGTCTAACTGTATAGTCTGCCAGTCTAACTGTATATTCTGCCAGTCTAACAGTATAGTCTGCCAGTCTAACTGTATAGTCTGCCAGTCTAACGGTCTAACTGTATAGTCTGCCAGTCTAACTGTATAGTCTGCCAGTCTGCCTGTCTAACTCTATAGTCTGCCAGTCTAACTGTATAGTCTACCAGTCTAACGGTCTAACTGTATAGTCTGCCAGTATAACTGTTTAGTCTGCCAGTCTAACTGTCTAATTGTCTAGTCTGCCAGTCTAACTGTCTAGTCTGCCAGTCTAACTGTATAGTCTGCAAGTCTAACTGTATAGTCTGCCAGTCGAACTGTCTAACTGTATAGTCTGCCAGTCTAAATGTCTAACTGTATAGTCTGCCAGTCAAACTGTTTAACTGCATAGTCTGCCAGTCTAACTGTATAGTTTGCCAGTCTAACTGTCTAACTGTATAGTCTGCCAGTCTAACGGTCTAACTGTATAGTCTGCCAGTCGAACTGTCTAACTGTATAGTCTGCCAGTCTAACTGTCTAGTCTGCCAGTCTAACTGTATAGTCTGCAAGTCTAACTGTCTAGTCTGCCAGTCTAACTGTATAGTCTGCAAGTCTAACTGTATAGTCTGCCAGTTGAACTGTCTAACTGTATAGTCAGCCAGTCTAAATGTCTAACTGTATAGTCTGCCAGTCTAACGGTCTAAATGTATAGTATGCCAGTCGAGTTGTCTAACTCCATAGTCTGCCAGTCTAACTGCATAGTCTGCCAGTCTAACTGTCTAGTCTGCCAGTCTAACTGTATAGTCTGCAAGTCTAACTGTATAGTCTGCCAGTCGAACTGTCTAACTGTATAGTCTGCCAGTCTAAATGTCTAACTGTATAGTCTGCCAGTCTAACTGTATAGACTGCCAGTCTAACGGTCTAACTGTATAGTCTGCCAGTCTAACTGTATAGTCTGCCAGTCTAACTGTCTAACTGTATAGTCTGCCAGTCTAACTGTATAGTCTGCCAGTCTAAGTCTAACTGTATAGTCTGCCAGTCTAACTGTATAGTCTGCCAGTCTGCCAGTCTAGTCTGCCAGTCTAACTGTCTAACTATATAGTCTGCCAGTCTAACTGTATAGTCTGCCAGTCTGCCAGTCTAACTGTATAGTCTGCCAGTCTAACTGTATAGTCTGCCAGTCTGCCAGTCTAACTGTATAGTCTGCCAGTCGAACTGTCTAACGGTATAGTCTGCCAGTCTAAGTCTAACTGTATAGTCTGCCAGTCTAACTGTATAGTCTGCCAGTCTGCCAGTCTAGTCTGCCAGTCTAACTGTCTAACTATATAGTCTGCCAGTCTAACTGTATAGTCTGCCAGTCTGCCAGTCTAACTGTATAGTCTGCCAGTCTAACTGTATAGTCTGCCAGTCTAACGGTCTAACTGTATTGTCTGCAAGTCTAACGATCTAACTATATAGTCTGCCAGTCTAACTGTATAGTCTGCCAGTCTAACTGTATAGTTTGCCAGTCTAACGGTCTAACTATATAGTCTGCCAGTCTAACTGTATAGTCTGCCAGTCTAATTGTATAGTCTGCCAGTCTAACTGTCTAACTGTCGAGTCTGCCAGTCTAACTGTCTAACTGTATAGTCTGCCTTTCTAACTGTCTAACTGTCTAGTCTGCCAGTCTAATGGTCTAACTGTAGAGTCTGCCAGTCTAACTGTCTAACTATATAGTCTGCCAGTCTATCTATCTAACTGTCTAGTATGCCAGTCTAACTGTCTAACTGTATAGTCTGCCAGTCTAACTGTCTAGTCTGCCAGTCTGTCTAACTGTCGTGTCTGCCAGTACAACTGTTTAGTCTGCCAGTCTAACTGTCTAGTCTGCCAGTCTAACTGTCTAGTCTGCCAGTCTAACTGTCTAGTCTCCCAGTCTAACTGTCTAGTCTTCCAGTCTAACTGCATAGTCTGCCAGTCGAACTGTCTAACTATATAGTCTGCCAGTCTAATGGTCTAACTGTATAGTCTGCAAGTCTAACGGTCTAACTGTATAGTCTGCCTGTCTAACTGTCTAGTCTGCCAGTCTAACTGTATAGTCTGCCAGTCTAACTGTCTAAATGTATTGTCTGCCAGTCTAACTGTATAGTCTGCCAGTCTAACTGTCTAACTGTCTAGTCTGCCAGTCTAACTGTATAGTCTGCCAGTCTAACTGTCTAACTGTATAGTCTGCTAGTCTGTCTAACTGTAGTCTGCCAATCTAACTGTCTAACTGTCTAGTTTGCCAGTCTAACTGTCTAACTGTCTACGCTGCCAGTCCAACTGTCTAGTATGCCAGTCTTACTGTCTAGTATGCCAGTCTAACTGTCTAGCCTGCCAGTCTAACTGTATAGTCTGCCAGTCTAATTATCTATTCTGTTTAGTATGCCAGTCTAACTGTATACCTGCTGCAGAACTAAACCTGCATACCTGCTGCAGAACTAAACCTGCATACCTGCTGCAGAACTATGTCTGTATACCTGCTGCAGTACCATGTCTGCATACCTGCTGCAGAACTATGTCTGCATACCTGCTGCAGGACTATGTCTGCATACCTGCTGCAGAATTTTGTCTGCATACCTGCTGCAGGACTATGTCTGTATACCTGCTGCAGGACTATGTCTGTATACCTGCTTCAGAACTAAACCTGCATACCTGATGCAGAACTAAACCTGCATACCTGCTGCAGAACTATGTCTGCATACCTGCTGCAGGACTATGTCTGTATACCTGCTGCAGGACTATGTCTGTATACCTGCTGCAAATAAAATCAAAATCAAATCAAATGTATTTATATAGCCCTTCGTACATCAGCTGATATCTCAAAGTGCTGTACAGAAACCCAGCCTAAAACCCCAAACAGCAAGCAATGCAGGTGTAGAAGCACAGTGGCTAGGAAAAACTCCCCAGAAAGGCCAAAACCTAGGAAGAAACCTAGAGAGGAACCAGGCTATGTGGGGTGGCCAGTCCTCTTCTGGCTGTGCTGGGTGGAGATTATAACATAACATGGCCAAGATGTTCTAATGTTCATAAATGACCAGCATGCTCAAATAATAATAATCACAGGCAGAACAGTTCAAACTGGAGCAGCAGCACGGCCAGGTGGACAGGGGACAGCAAGGAGTCATCATGTCAGGTAGTCCTGAGGCATGGTCCTAGGGCTCAGGTCCTCCGAGAGAGAGAAAGAAAGAGAGAAAGGGAGAATTAGAGAGAGCATACTTAAATTCACACAGGACACCGGATAGGACAGGAGAAGTACTCCAGATATAACAAACTGACTCTAGCCCCCCGACACATAAACTACTGCAGCATAAATACTGGAGGCTGAGACAGGAGGGGTCGGGAGACACTGTGGCCCCATCCGAGGACACCCCCGTACAGGGCCGAACAGGAAGGATATAACCACACCCACTTTGCCAAAGCACAGCCCACACACCACTAGAGGGATATCTTCAACCACCAACTTACCATCCTGAGACAAGGCCGAGTATAGCCCACAAAGATCTCCGCCACGGCACAACCCAAGGGGGGGCGCCAACCCAGACAGGAAGATCACATCAGTGACTCAACCCACTCAAGTGATGCACCCCTCCTAGGGACGGTATGAAAGAGCCCTAGTAAGCCAGTGACTCAGCCCCTGTAATAGGGTTAGAGGCAGAGAATCCCAGTGGGAAGAGGGGAACCGGCCAGGCAGAGACAGCAAGGGCGGTAAAGACTGTAAAGGTAGAGACCGAGTTTGCGTCTCTCACATGGGTAGGCAGACCATTCCATAAAAATGGAGGTCTATAGGAGAAAGCTTAGAAATTCTAGGGAAAATTAGGAGGCCTGCGTCTTGTGACCGTAGCGTACGTGTAGGTATGTACGGCAGGACCAAATCAGAGAGATAGGTAGGAGCAAGCCCATGTAACGCTTTGTAGGTTAGCAGTAAAACCTTGAAATCAGCCCTTGCCTTGACAGGAAGCCAGTGTAGGGAGGCTATCTGGAGTAATATGATCAAATTTTTTGGTTCTAGTCAGGATTCTAGCAGCCGTATTTAGCACTAACTGAAGTTTATTTAGTGCTTTATCCGGGTAGCCGGAAAGTAGAGCATTGCAGTAGTCTAACCTAGAAGTGACAAAAGCATGGATTAATTTTTCTGCATAATTTTTGGACAGAAAGTTTCTGATTTTTGCAATGTTACGTAGATGGAAAAAAGCTGTCCTTGAAACAGTCTTGATATGTTCTTCAAAAGAGAGAACAGGGTCCAGAGTAAGGCCGAGGTCTTTCACAGTTTTATTTGAGACGACTGTACAACCATTAAGATTATTTGGTAGATTCAACAGAAGATCTCTTTGTTTCTTGGGACCTAGAACAAGCATCACTGTTTTGTCCGAGTTTAAAAGTAGAAAGTTTGCAGCCATCCACTTCCTTATGTCTGAAACACATGCTTCTAGCGAGGGCAATTTTGGGGCTTCACCATGTTTCATTGAAATGTACAGCTGTGTGTCATCCGCATAGCAGTGAAAGTTGACATTATGTTTTCGAATCACATCCCCAAGAGGTAAAATATATAGTGAAAACAATAGTGTTCCTAAAACGGAACCTTGAGGTACACCGAAATTTACAGTTGATTTGTCAGAGGACAAACCATTCACAGAGACAAACTGATATCTTTCTGACAGATAAGATCTAAACCAGGCCAGAACTTGTCCGTGTAGACCAATTTGGGTTTCCAATCTCTCCAAAAGAATGTGGTGATCGATGCTATCAAAAGCAGCACTAAGGTCTAGGAACACGAGGACAGATGCAGAGCCTCGGTCTGACGTCATTAAAAGGTAATTTACCACCTTCACAAGTGCAGTCTCAGTGCTATGATGGGGTCTAAAACCAGACTGAAGCATTTCGTATACATTGTTTGTCTTCAGGAAGGCAGTGAGTTGCTGCGCAATAGCCTTTTCTCGGTCAAGGTTTGGCCTTTTCAAGAGAGGCTTTATTACTGCCACGTTTATTGAGTTTGGTACACATCCGGTGGATAGAGAGTCGTTTATTATGTTCAACATAGGAGGGCCAAGCAGAGGAAGCAGCTCTTTCAGTAGTTTAGTTGGAATAGGGTCTAGCATGCAGCTTGAAGGTTTAGTGGCCATAATTATTTTCATCATTGTGTCAAGAGATATAGTACTAAAACACTTCAGCGTCTCTCTTGATCCTAGGTCCTGGCAGAGTTGTGCTCAGGACAACTGAGCTTTGAAGGAATACGGAGATTTATAGAGGAGTCCGTAATTTGCTTTCTAATAATCATGATCTTTTCCTCAAAGAAGTTCATGAATTTATCACTGCTGAAGTGAAAGCCATCCTCTCTTGGGGAATGCTGCTTTTTAGTTAGCTTTGCGACAGTATCAAAAAGGAATTTCAGATTGTTCTTATTTTCCTCAGTTATTAAGTTGGAAAAATAGGATGATCGAGCAGCAGTAAGGGCTCTTTGATACTGCACGGTAATGTCTTTCCAAGCTAGTCGGAAGACTTCCAGTTTGGTGTGGCGCCATTTCCGTTCCAATTTTCTGGAAGCTTGCTTCAGAGCTCAGGTATTTTCTGTGTACCAGGGAGCTAGTTTCTTATGAGAAATGTTTTTAGTTTTTAGGGGTGCAACTGCATCTAGGGTATTGCGCAAGGGTAAATTGAGTTCCTCAGTTAGGTGGTTAACTGATTTTTGTCCTCTGGCGTCCTTGGGTAGACAGAGGGAATCTGGAAGGACATCAAGGAATCTTTGTGTTGTCTGTGAGTTTATAGCACAACTTTTGATGTTCCTTGGTTGGGGTCTGAGCAGATTATTTGTTGCAATTGCAAACGTAATAAAATGGTGGTCCGATAGTCCAGGATTATGAGGAAAAACATTAAGATCCACAACATTTATTCCATGGGACAAAACTAGGTCCAGAGTATGACTGTGACAGTGAGTGGGTCCAGAGACATGTTGGACAAAACCCACTGAGTCGATGATGGCTCCGAAAGCCTTTTGGAGTGGGTCTGTGGACTTTTCCATGTGAATATTAAAGTCACCAAAGATTAGAATATTATCTGCGATAGGAATTCAGGGAACTCTATGAGGAACGCTGTATATGGCCCAGGAGGCCCAGGAGGCCTGTAAACAGTAGCTATAAAAAGTGATTGAGTAGGCTGCATAGATTACATGACTAGACGCTCAAAAGACGAAAACGCCTTTTTGTTTTTTGTAAATTGAAATTTGCTTTCGTAAATGTTAGCAACACCTCCGCCTTTGCGGGATGCACGGGGGATATGGTCACTAGTGTAGCCAGGAGGTGAGGCCTCATTTAACTGTCTAACTGTACAGTACTAACTTTACAGTCTGCTAGTCTAACTGTATAGTCTGCCAGTCTAACTGTCTAACTGTAGTCTGCCAGTCTAACTGTTTAACTGTAGTCTGCCAGTCCAACTGTTTAACTGTACAGTCTGCCAGTCCAACTGTCTAGTCTGCTAGTCTAAATGTCTAACTATATAGTTTTCCAGCCTTACTGTATAGTCTGTTAGTCTAACTGCATATTCGGTTGGTCTAACGATCTAACTGTATAGTCTGACTGGGTCAGTGGCAGGGTTTTACATCAGCGGGACTCTTCAGTGACTCCATGTATTCTACAGAGCTGATCTCGGATTAATATTTCCAATCAAAGCACGGCTTTGTAGACACTCAAACAATCACATTCAAGCCTAAGATCGACCCCCTTTCAAACAACTACACCACCAAAGCCTTATGTTAGACTCTTTGGCTCCTTCGTCTCTTTCTCCAGCTGACACAATCAAGCTTCCGTTCACAAGTTTGACCGATTTTTTTCTCTCACTGGGTCTTCCCTGGGGGCGATGGTCTGTGTTTCAGAGCAATTACGAGCACTAAAGATTCACATCCATAATCTATACCCCAACCATACCCAAACCAGAAACCATGGATTACAGGCAATATCAGCACTGAGCGAAATGGTAGAGTTGCTGCTTTCAAGGAGCGGGACTCTAACCTGGAAGCTGATAAGAAATCCCTCTATGACCACCAACGAACAATCAAACAGTCAATGTGTCAAGTGACACGAGCCAGTGACACGAGCCTACCAGACGAGCTAAATTACTTCTTTGCTTGAGGCAAGAAACAATGAAACATGCATGAGAGTATCAGCTGTTCCGGACGACTGTGTGATCACCCTCTCCATGCTCCATGCCCGATGTGAGTCAGACCTTTAAACAGGTCAACATGGGTGGCAACACCCACCCGTAGCACGCGCTCCAGCAGGTGTATCTCACTGATCATCCCTAAAGCCAACACCTCATTTGGCCGCCTTTCGTTCCAGTTCTCTGCTGCCTGTGACTGGAACCAATTGCAAAAATCGCTGAAGTTGGAGACTTTTATCTCCCTCACCAACTTCAAACATCTGCTATCTGAGCAGGTAACCGATTGCTGCAGCTGTACATAGTCTATCGGTAAATAGCCCACACAGTTTTACCTACCGCATCCCCATACTGTTTTTATTTATTTACTTTTCTGCTCTTTTGCACACTAATATCTCTACCTGTCCATGACCATCTGATCATTTATCACTCCAGTGTTAATCTGCAAAATTGTAATTATTTGCCTACCTCCTCATGCCTTTTGCACACAATGTATATAGACTCTCTTTTTTTCTACTGTGTTATTGACTTGTTAATTGTTTATTCCATGTGTAACTCTGTGTTGTCTGTTCACACTGCTATGCTTTATCTTGGCCAGGTCGCAGTTGCAAATGAGAACTTGTTCTCAACTAGCCTACCTGGTTAAATAAAGGTGATCTGGTCTACCTGGTTAAATAAAGGTGATCTGGTCTACCTGGTTAAATAAAGGTGAAATAAAATAAAAATAAAAAACATCAACATTCACAAGGCCGCAGGGCCAGATGGATTACCAGGACGTGTACGATGACCAACTGGCAAGTGTCTTCTCTGACATTTTCAACCTGTCCCTGATTGAGTCTGTAATACCAACATGTTTCAAGCAGACCCCCATGGTCCCTATACTCAAGAACACTAAGATACTAATAACCGTGCTGACATTGAAGGCTTTCAAATGCTTCTCAAAGATGTCCTCTGGTGGTCAAACTAGCATTAATGGTACCAGTGGTTGGCAGAAATCTGCGGCACCACGCAAGCTGTACTGCAGTACGCTGCAACTTTTAAAGGACGAACCACTGTACATGTTTGTGATTTAGCAGACACTGGTATCCATAGATACTACAGAGTCAGTACATTCAACCTCAATCAGTAATCTCAAAAACAGGAGAGAAAGGTTGGTTGGTCTTCTCTGTTATCAATTACTCTGTGTTTCTTTTGTCTTGACACCTGACACCTATAACCTCAGCAAGGTTAGTGATCAAATCAAACTGTATTTGTCACATGCAATGAATACAACAGGTGTAGATCTTACCGTGAAATGCTGAATACAACAGGTGTAGATCTTACTGTGAAATGCTTACTTACAAGCCTATAACCAACAATGCAGTCAAGAAAATATTTGATTAAATATACTATGTGGACACCAAGGAACTTGAAGCTCTCGACCCGCTCCACTACAGCCCCGTTGATGTGAATGGGGCGTGTTTGGCCCTCCTTTTCCTGTATTCCACGATCAGCTCCTTTGTCTTGCTCACTTTGAGGGAGATGTTGTTGTCCTGGCACCACACTGCAAGGTCTCTGACCTCCTCCCTGTAGGCTGTCTCATTGTTGCTGACGACCGCTGAGGGGCCCCGTGTTGAGGATCAGCGTGGCAGATGTGTTGCCTACCCTCACTGTCTGCGGGCGACCCGTCAGGAAGTCCATGTGAAGGTGTTTCGTCCGAGAGTCCTTAGCATAGTGATGATAGTGTTGAACGCTGAGCTGTCGTCAATGAACAACATTCTCACATAGGTGTTCCATTTGTCCAGTGGGAAAGGGCAGTGTGGAGTGCAATAGCGATTGCATCATCTGTGGATCTGTTGGGATGGTATTTGAATTGGAGTGGGTCTAGGATTTTCGGGATGATGGTATTGATATGAGCCATAACCAGCCTTTCAAAGCACTTCATGGCTACAGATGTGAGTGCTACGGGTCGGTAGTCATTTAGGCAGGTTATTTTAGTGTTCTTGGGCACAGGGACTATGGTGGTCTGCTTGAAACATGTTGGTATTACAGACTCAGACAGGGAGAGTTTGAAAATGTCAGTGAAGACACTTGCCAGTTGGTCAGCGCATGCTCTGAGTACACGTCCTGCTAATCTGTCTGGCCCTGCAGCCTTGTGAATGTTGACCTGTTTAAAGGTCTTAAAGATTTGATTAACGGACTGTGTGATTAGCATAAATCTTTAACGAGGAGCTGTCACTCAGGGGCTATGACTGGGATTGCTGGTGATAGAAGGGCAGAGGAAAGCGGTTAGATAAGCCTGTTGTCTTTGTCTGTTAATTAAATGCTGTGACCTTGAGTCATTGAGCCCTTGTCTATTGGAGCATCCTCACTGATCGGATGCACCTCTTAGCTACCGTCCTTCTGCCTAACAGGGGAGAGGGGAGTGAGGGGAGAGGAGTGGGGGGTGAGGGGAGAGGAGTGAGGAGAGAGGGGAGTGAGGGGAGAGGGGAGTGAGGGGAGGGGAGTGAGTGGAGAGTAGTGAGGGGAGTGAGGGGAGAGGAGTGAGGGGAGAGAGGAGTGAGGGGAGAGGGGAGTGAGGGGAGAGGGGAGTGAGGGGAGAGGGGAGAGGAGTGAGGGGAGAGGAGTGAGGGGAGAGGAGTGAGCAGAGAGGGGAGTGAGGGCAAAGGTGAGTGAGGGGAGAGGGGAGTGAGGGGAGAGGAGTGAGGGGAGAGGGGAGTGAGTGGAGAGGCGTGAGGGGAGAGGGGAGTGAGGGGAGAGGAGTGAGGGGAGACTGGTGAGGGGAGACTGGTGAGGGGAGACTGGTGGTGCACAGGAGATGGTTGGCAGGCAGGAAGACACACACACGCTTACAGAGACTGAAAGGTCCCAGACATCAAGAGACATGTGGTGACCACAATGTTAAAGATGCTGTTACAGCATATAATGTGATCTCTGGAACAAAAAGGGCAGTCTATATAACGGAGACGTGCCTTTCAACCTCCATAGCATAATCTGATGCTAAAACAACTATATTTTAAACTTATCCTAACAATCCACCAAAATGAGTTTGAATAGCGCCATCTGATGCCCAAAGAACTGTGTCCAATTGATGTCAAATAAAATAAAAACCTTGTCATTTGGATGCTTGCTTAGACTCCAGCTCAGTCTGGGAGGGAGGAACAGTTTTGGAGAGAGGAACACTTAGTTAAGTAATTGTTTTTAGATAACTATTAGACAAAGGCCTGAAGTGTTTCTAATGGGAATGCAGAGGCACGATCCCATCCTGGACAATTAATATTGAGGATGTGCATTATAAACCAATAGACAGACAGAGCAACATGTTGAGGCTGTGCATTATAAAACAATAGACAGACAGAGCAACATGTTCAGACTGTGCATTATAAACCAAAAGACAGAGAGCAACATGCTGAGACTGTGCATTATAAACCAATAGACAGACAGAGCAGCATGCTGAGACTGTGCATTATAAACCAATAAACAGAGAGCAGCATGCTGAGATTGTGCATTATAAACCAATAGACAGACAGAGCAACATGTTGAGACTGTGCATTATAAACCAATAGAAAGACAGAGCAGCATGCTGAGACTGTGCATTATAAACCAATAGACAGACAGAGCAACATGTTGAGACTGTGCATTATAAACCAATAGACAGACAGAGCAGCATGTTGAGACTGTGCATTATAAACCAATAGACAGACAGAGCATGCTGAGATTGTGCATTATAAACCAATAGACAGACAGAGCAACATGTTGAGACTGTGCATTATAAACCAATAGAAAGACAGAGCAGCATGCTGAGACTGTGCATTATAAACCAATAGACAGACAGAGCAACATGTTGAGACTGTGCATTATAAACCAATAGACAGACAGAGCAGCATGTTGAGACTGTGCATTATAAACCAATAGACAGACAGAGCATTTTGAGACTGTGCATTATAAACCAATAGACAGACAGAGCATGCTGAGACTGTGCATTAGAAACCAATAGTCAGAGAGAGCAACATGCTGAGCCTGTGCATTATAAACCAATAGTCAGACAGAGCATGCTGAGACTGTGCATTATAAACCAATAGACAGACAGAGCATGCTGAGACTGTGCATTATACACCAATAGAAAGACAGAGCATGCTGAGACTGTGCATTATAAACCAATAGAAAGACAGAGCATGCTGAGACTGTGCATTATAAACCAATAGAAAGACAGAGCATGCTGAGACTGTGCATTATAAACCAATAGAAAGACAGAGCATGCTGAGACTGTGCATTATAAACCAATAGAAAGACAGAGCATGCTGAGACTGTGCATTATACACTAATAGAAAGACAGAGCATGCTGAGACTGTGCATTATAAACCAATAGAAAGACAGAGCATGTTGAGACTGTGCATTAAACACCAATAGAAAGACAGAGCATGCTGAGACTGTGCATTATAAACCAATAGAAAGACAGAGCATGCTGAGACTGTGCATTATACACCAATAGAAAGACAGAGCATGCTGAGACTGTGCATTAGAAACCAATAGAAAGACAGAGCATGCTGAGACTGTGCATTATAAACCAATAGAAAGACAGAGCATGTTGAGACTGTGCATTATAAACCAATAGAAAGACAGAGCATGCTGAGACTGTGCATTATACACCAATAGAAAGACAGAGCATGCTGAGACTGTGCATTAGAAACCAATAGAAAGACAGAGCATGCTGAGACTGTGCATTATAAACCAATAGACAGAGAGCAGCATGCTGAGACTGTGCATTATAAACCAATAGAAAGACAGAGCATGCTGAGACTGTGCATTATAAACCAATAGAAAGACAGAGCATTCTGAGACTGTGCATTATAAACCAATAGAAAGACAGAGCATGCTGAGACTGTGCATTATAAACCAATAGAACGACAGAGCATGCTGAGACTGTGCATTATAAACCAATAGAAAGACAGAGCAGCATGCTGAGACTGTGCATTATAAACCAATAGACAGACAGAGCAGCATGCTGAGACTGTGCATTATAAACCAATAGACAGACAGAGCAGCATTCTGATACTGTGCATTATAAACCAATAGAAAGACAGAGCATGCTGAGACTGTGCATTATAAACCAATAGACCAATAGATATGAACTATGAACAATGCACCTACGTTGTTGCCGGTTATGTCTGGTGAGGACCTGCCTTACAACAGGCTAACATGCCCTCAGTCCAGCCTCTCTCAGCCTATTGCGGACAGTCTGAGCACTAATGGAGGGATTGTGAGTTCCTGGTGTAACTCGGGCAGTTGTTGTTGCTATCCTGTACCTGTCCCGCAGGTGTGTTGTTCGGATGTACCGATCCTGTGTAGGTGTTGTTAGACGTGGTCTGCCATTGCAAGGACGATCAGCCGTCTGTCCTGTCTCCCTGTAGCTCTGTCTTAGGCATCTCACTGTACGGACATTGTCATTTATTGCGCTGGTCACATCTTCAGTCCTCATGCCTCCTAGCAGCATGCCTAAGGCACGTTTCGCAGATGAGCAGGGGCCCTGGGCATCTCTCTTCGGTGTTTTCCAGAGTCAGTAGAAAAGCCTCTTTAGTGTCCTAACATTTCATTACTGTGACCTTAATTGCCTACCATCTGTAAGCTGTTAGTGTCTTAACGACCGTTCCACAGGTGCATGTTCATTAATTGTTTATAGTTCATTGAACAAGCATGGGAAACAGTGTTCAAACCCTTTACAATGAAGATCTGTGAAGTTATTTGGATTTTTATGAATTATCTTTGAAAGACAGGGTTCTGAAAAAGGAACGTTACTTTTTTTGCCGAGTTTATAAGCTGGAAGTTGAAGCCTGTGTTGCTGTCCATTAGTTTACTCCATTTAGGGTAGGGGTGGTAGCGTTAGGGGACAATAGTAACGTTTA
This sequence comes from Oncorhynchus clarkii lewisi, assembly GCF_045791955.1. Taxonomy (NCBI): domain Eukaryota; kingdom Metazoa; phylum Chordata; class Actinopteri; order Salmoniformes; family Salmonidae; genus Oncorhynchus; species Oncorhynchus clarkii. The sequence continues at coordinate 46,863,012 of NC_092170.1, read as the reverse complement.
TTTTATTTACAAAATATATATTTTATATATACAGTATATATATTTACAAAAACTTTATATATGGGAGATTGGAAATGAAGAAGACAATTACATTAATGGAAGCCACAATCTATCTGCAATATTAAAGTTGATCTACCCTCTAAAAATTAAACAAAAAAACACACACACAAGGCTTGTAATTTGTCACCCAGAGCTAACTCTGCTTACTGGGCCCTGACAAGACAAGGACTTCTCTGTGAAGGTCAACAATGTTAAAGAGACCCAGACCACTTTGTTTCTGTGGTCTTTCTGTAGACAGCTACCTCAACTCTGCTGAGAAGATATAGAAGTTAGAAAGGTCAGCGTCCATCCATACGCTGGAACACACAGCGTGAACAAAGTCTCAGACAGAGAAGTAGGGATCATCAAATGGAGCCGAGGAGCGGCTGGTCACGGGGCCTGAACATAATTACGATAAATTGTACACTGCAAATGTTCTCCTCGTCATCTGAGGAAGAGTAGTCAAGATTGGACAACTACCATCATCATTACTACTACCACCACCATCATTACTACTACCACCATCATTACTACTACTACCACCATCATCGTCATTACCACTACCACCATCATCATTACTACTACTACTACCATCATTATTACTACTACTACCACCATCGTTACTACCACCACCACCACCATCATTACTACTACCACCATCATCATTACTACTACTACTACCATCATTACTACTACCACCATCATTACTACTACCATCATCATCATTACTACTACCACCATCATCATTACTACTAGTACTACCATCATTATTACTACTACTACCATCATCATTACTACCACCACCATCATTACTACTACCACCACAGTGTACATTGTACAGTGGTTATAACATATACAGAAGAGACAGAAAAGCCAACAGGGGCAGTGTTGCTGTTTATATTCAGAACCACATTCCTGTAAAGCTTAGATACGATCTCTGATAAATACTGTTGAAGTAATATGGCTACAAGTTCATCTGCCTCACCTAAAGCCCATTCTGGTGGGAAGCTGCTATAGACCACCAAGTGCTAACAGTCAGTATCTGGATAACATGTGTGAAATGCTTGATAATGGTTGTGATATCAACAGAAAAGTATATTTTCTGGGTGATTTAAATATTGAATGGCTTTCATCAAGCTGCCCACTCAAGAAAAACCTTCAACCTGTAACCAGTGTCTGAAACCTGGTTCAGGTTATCAGTCAACCTACCAGGGTTGTTACAAACAGCACAGGAATTAAATCATCAACATGTATTGATCACATCTTTACTAATGCTGCAGAAATCTGCTCTATAGCAGAGTCCAAATCCATAGGATGTAGTGATCACAATATAGTAGTCATATCTAGGAAAACCAAAGGCTTTCCTAATACAGTGTATAAGAGGTCATACAAGATGTTTTGTAGTGGTTCATATGTTGATGATGTAAAGAATATTCGCTGGTCTGTGGTGTGTAATGAGGAGCAACCAGATGCCGAACTCGACGCATTTATGAAATTGCTTGCCCAAGATACTAATAAGCATGCACCCATTAAGAAAATGACTGTAAAAACTGCTAAATCCCCTTGGATTGATGAGGAATTTAAAAATGACGGTTGGTTGATGGTTGAGAAGGATCAGGCAAAATGTATGGCAAATAAGTCTGGCAGCCCAACGTATTGGCAAATGTACTGCACATTAAGAAATCATGTGACTAAGCTAAATAAAAATGTAAAGCTTTGGACCACCTTAAATGAAATTTGGGAGAAAAAAGCCAACTCTCCATCATTCATTGAGTCAGATGGCTCATTTATCACAAAACCCACTGATATTGCCAACTATTTTAATTACATTTTCATTGGCAAGATAAGCAAACGTAGGGATGACATGCCAGCAACAAACGCTGACACTGCACATCCAAGTATATCTGACCAGATTATGAATATGAAATGTAAAGCAAAGTATTTGGGACAACTCATTCTCTAATCACTAAACCTCAACTACGTCTCGTAATCATTAATGTGGAAATTGAGCAAGTTGAGGCGTCTAAAGTGTCTGTCCAGAAGTCTGTCCATAATAAAGTGCTGCTCCACCTTCTTAACAACACTATCAACAAGGCAGTTCCTATATACCTTCTCTTCATCCTACCCCCTCCTTTTTCGAACATTCTGTTAAAAATCGCGCAACATTTCAGCGTCCTGCTACTCATGCCAGGAATATAGTATATGCATATGATTAATATGTGTGGATAGAAAACACCCTGAAGTTTCTAAAACTGGTTAAATCACGGCTGTGACTATAACAGAGCGCGAGCTTCATCGAAAAGCGCAAGAAAAACTGGTCACTAAAAGCTGAAAAAAGTATCCATGCGCCCCTTTCATGTGTTGTTTAAAGGAAACCAAATTTAATATGGACACGGATGCAATTCCTACAGCTTCCACACGATGTCATTGACATAAATCCTTTGAGACATTACCAATAGATCCGTCATTCCATCCAGTCTACCTCAATCGATTTTGGAAGATTGAAAAATGGACACTGTTTTCTTCAGTAGCTGCTATTGAATACAGATCGCCCAGTGATCAATTTGATCGCTTATTAACGTTTACAAATACCTAAAGTTGGGTTATAAAAGTAGGTTGAAGTGTTTTGTCAAAGAATATAGGCAACTTATATAATTTTTAAACATGCGTCCTGCTTTTTCCTGATGCAGACAGGCTATACAAATGGATATTTTGGGCATTCATGGACGGATTTAATCGGGAAAAAGACCAATTTGTGATGTTTATGGGACATATAGGAGTGCCAACAAAGAATATCATCAAAGGTAATGAATGTTTTATATTTTATTTCTGCGTTTTTGTGTAGCGCCGGCTACGCTAAGTATTTTGTTTACGTCGCCTTCAGGCATTTTGGGGTGTTGCATGCTATCAGATAATAGCTTCTCATGCTTTCGCCGAAAAGCATTTTAAAAATCTGACTTGTTGGCTAGATTCACAACGAGTGTAGCTTTAATTCAATACCCTGCATGTGTATTTTAATGAACGTTTGAGTTTTAACGAGTACATTTAGCATTTAGCGTAGCGCATTTGCATTTCCAGGTGCCTACTTGAGACGTCTGCGTCCCAAGTAGGATCAAGAAGTTTTAACAACACTATTAACCAGGCAGGTCCTACAGGCCCTAGTTTCTACCTTCTTAACAACACTATCAACAAGGCAGGTCCTACAGGCCCTAGTTTCTACCTTCTTAACAAAACTATCAACAAGGCAGGTCCTACAGGCCCTAGTTTCTACCTTCTTAACAACACTATTAACCAGGCAGGTCCTACAGGCCCTAGTTTCTACCTTCTTAACAAAACTATCAACAAGGCAGGTCCTGCAGGCCCTAGTTTCTACCTTCTTAACAACACTATCAACAAGGCAGGTCCTACAGGCCCTAGTTTCTACCTTCTTAACAAAACTATCAACAAGGCAGGTCCTACAGGCCCTAGTTTCTACCTTCTTAACAACACTATTAACCAGGCAGGTCCTACAGGCCCTAGTTTTGTCGCACCTCGGCTACTGTTCAGTCGTGTGGTCTGGTGCCACGAAGAGGGACTTGGGAAAATTGCAGTTGGCTCAGAACAGGGCAGCACGGCTGTGTCACGTCCTGACCTTAGTTCCTTTTGTATGTCTCTATTTTAGGTCGGTCAGGGCGTGAGTTGGGGTGGGCATTCTATGTTTTTTTCATGTGTTAAGAATTTCTATGTGTTTTGGCCTGGTATGGTTCCCAATCAGAGGCAGCTGTTCATCGTTGTCTCTGATTGGGAACCATACTTAGGTTGCCTGTTTTCCCACTATGGGTTGTAGGTGTTTATTTTCCGTTTCAGTGTTTTTCACCATAAGGGACTGTTTCGGTTTTTCTTTATTCGCTTGTTCGTTGGTTTTCAGTGTAATAAATATGACAAACACTTACCACACGGGTCCGATATTTCCTACTCCTCCTCCTCAGATGGCCGTCACTGTTTAAACTACTAACACACAGCTCAGACACCCATGCATACCCCACAAGACATGCCACCAGAGGTCTGTTTAAACTACTAACACACAGCTCAGACACCCATGCATACCCCACAAGACATGGCACCAGAGGTCTGTTTAAACTACTAACACACAGCTCAGACACCCATGCATACCCCACAACAAATGTCACCAGAGGTCTGTTTAAACTACTAACACACAGCTCAGACACCCATGCATACCCCACAAGACATGCCACCAGAGATCTCTTCACAGTCCCCAAGTCCAGAACAGACTATGGGAGGCGCACAGTACTAAATAGAGCCATGACTACATGGAACTCTATTCCACATCAGGTAACTGATGCAAGCAGTAGAATTTGATTTAAAAAGCAGGTAAAAATACACCTTATGGAAAAGCGGGGACTGTGAAACAACACAAACATAGGCACAGACACACACACGATAACATGGATTTTGCGTTGTAGATATGTGGTAGTGGAGTAGGGGCCTGAGGGCACACACTTAGTGTGTTGTGAATTCTGTAAAGAATGTATTGAAATGTGTTTTAAATTGTATTAATTTAGCCGGATCCGAAGAAGAGTAGCTGCTGCCTTGGCAGGAACCAATGGGGATCCAAGCTATTTTTGTATTTTTTTATTTTAATTTTATTTTTTTCACCTTTATTTAACCAGGTAGTCCAGTTGAGAACAAGTTCTCATTCACATCTGCGACCTGGCCAAGATAAAGCAAAGCAGTTCAACACAAACAACACAGAGTTACACATGGGATAAACAAACGTACAGTCAATAACACAATAGAAAAGTCTATATACAGTGTGTGCAAATGTAGTAAGATTAGGGAGGTAAGGCAATAAATAGGACATTGTGGCGAAATAATTACAATTCAGCAATTAAACACTGGAGTGATAGATGTGCAGAAGATGACTGTGCAAGTAGATATACTGGGGTGCAAAGGAGCAAAATAAATAACAATATGGGGATGAGGTAGTTGGGTGGGCTATTTATAGATGGGCTATGTACAGCTGCAGCGATCGGTTAGCTGCTATGACAGCTGATGCTTAAAGTTAGTGAGGGAGATAAGACTCCAGCTTCAGGGATTTTTGCAATTCGTTCCAGTCATTGGCAGCAGAGAACTGGAAGGAAAGGCGGCCAAAGGCAGGAGTTGGCTTTGGGGATGACCAGTGGAACATACCTGCTGGAGTGCGTGCTACGGGTGGGTGCTGCTATGGTGACCAGTGAGCTGAGATAAGGCGGGGCTCTACCTAGCAAAGACTTATAGATGACCTGGAGCCAGTGGGTTTGGTGATGAACATGAAGCGAGGGCCAGCCAAGGAGAGCATATAGGTCGCAGTTGTGGGTAGTATATGGGGCGTTGGTGACAAAACGGATGGCACTGTGATAGACTACATCCAATTTGCTGAGTAGAGTGTTGGAGGCTATTTTGTAAATGACATCGCCGAAGTCGAGGATTGGTAGGATAGTCAGTTTTACAAGGGTATGTTTGGCAGCATGAGTGAAGGATGCTTTCTTTGCGAAATAGGAAGCCGATTCTAGATTTAATTTTGGATTTGAGATGTTTTATGTGAGTCTGGAAGGAGTTTACAGTCTAACCAGACACCTAGGTATTTATAGTTGTCCACATATTCTAAGTCAGAACCGTCCAGCGCAGTGATGCTAGGCGGGCGGGCGGGTGCAGGCAGCAATCGGTTGAAGAGTGTGCATTTACTTTTACTAGCGTTTAAGAGCAGTTGGAGGCCATGGAAGGAGAGTTATACGGCATTGAAGCTCGTCTGGAGGTTAGTTAATACAGTGTCTAAAGAAGGGCCAGAAGTATACAGAATGGTGTCGTCTGCATTGAGGTGGATCAAAGAATCACCAGCAGCAAGAGTGACATCATTGATGTATACAGAGAAAAGATTTGGCCCAAGAATTGAACCCTTTGGCACCCACATAGAGACTGCCAGAGGTCCGGACAACAGGCCTTCCGATGGGACACACTGAACTCTATCTGAGAAGTAGTTGGTGAACCATTCAATTGAGAAACCAAGGCTGTTGAGTCTGCCGATAAGAATGTGGTGGTTGACAGAGTCGAAAGCCTTGGCCAGGTCGATGAATACAGCTGCACAGTAAAGTCTCTTATCGATGGAGTTATGATATCGTTTAGGACATTGAGTGTAGCTGAGGTGCACCCATGAACAGCTTGGAAACCTGATTGCATAGTTGAGAAGGTACAGTGGTTTTAGAAATGGTCGATAATTTGTTTGTTAACTTGGCTTTCGAAGACTTTAGAAAGGCAGGGATGGATAGATATAGATCTGTAACAGTTTGGGTCTGGAGTGACGCCCTTTGAAGAGGGGGATGACGGCGGCTGCTTTCCAATATTTGGGGATCTTTTGGAAAGACAGGGTCCAGATTGTCTAGCCCAGCTTATTTGTAGGGGTCCAGATTGTCTAGCCCAGCTGATTTGTAGGGGTCCAGATTGTCTAGCCCAGCTGATTTGTAGGGGTCCAGATTGTCTAGCCCAGCTGATTTGTACCCTACCCCATGCACGTCTAACCCCCCACAGTCCAGAACCCTACCCCATGCACGTCTAACCACCCACAGTCCAGAACCCTACCCCATGCACGTCTAACCCCCCACAGCCCAGAACCCTACCCCATGCAAGTCTAACCCCCCACAGTCCAGAAACCTACCCCTCGCACGTCTAACCCCCCAAAGTCCAGAACCCTACCCCATGCAAGTCTAACCCCAAAAAGTCCAGAACCCTACCCCTCGCTTGTCTGACATCCCGCATCACCCTACCCCATGCACGTCTAACCCGCACAGCTCCCTACCCTACCCCTCGCTTGTCTGACAACCCATAGTAATTATCTACCCCACACATGTCCAACCCCCCACAGCCCCCTACCCAACCCCACACATATTTAACCCCCACATCACTCTACCCCATGCACGTTAAACCCGCACAGCACACTACCCTATCCCACGCATGTCTAATCACCCACATCTCACTAAACTACCATATGCATATTTAACCCCCACATCACTCTACCCCACGCATGTCCAACTCCCCACATCCCCACACCCTTCCCCATGAATGTCTAACCACGCACAGCCCCACACCCTGCCCCAAGCATGTCTAACCACCCACAGCCCCACACCCTTCCCCATGCATGTCCAACTCCCCACAGCCCCACACCCTGCCCCACTCATGTCCAACTCCCCACGGCCCACACCCTGCCCCACGCATGTCCAATTCCCCAAAGCCCACACCCTACCCCACACAAGTCTAACCCCCCACAGCCCCACAGTCTACCCAACGCATGTCTAACCCCCCACAGCCCCACACCCTGCCCACGCATGTCTAACCCCCCACAGCCCCACACCCTACCCCACGCATGTCTAACCACCCACAGCCCCACACCCTGCCCCACACCCTGCCCCACGCATGTCTAACCACCCATACTACTGTACCAGATTGAAGCAGAATACTACTGAAACAGACTGACGCAGAATACTGCTGAACCAGACTGATGAAGCAGAATACTACTGAACCAGACTGATGCAAAATACTACTGTACCAGACTGATGCAGAATACTGCTGTACCACACTGATGCAGAATACTACTGTACCAGACTGATGATGCAGAATACTACTGTACCAGACTAATGCAGACTACTACTGTACCAAACTGATGATGCAGAATACTACTGTACCAGACTGATGCAGAATACTACTGTACCAGACTGGTGCAGAATACTACTGTACCAGACTGATGCAGAATACTACTGTACCAGATTGAAGCAGAATACTACTGAAACAGACTGACGCAGAATACTGCTGTACCAGACTGATGATGCAGAATACTACTGTACCACACTGATGCAGAATACTACTGTACCAGACTGATAATGCAGAATACTGCTGTACCACACTGATGCAGAATACTACTGTACTAGACTGATGCAGAATACTACTGTGCCACACTGATGCAGAATACTACTGTACCAGACTGATGCAGAATACTACTGTACCAGACTGATGCAGAATACTACTGTAACAGACTGATGCAGAACACTACTGTGCCAGACTGATGATGCAGAATACTACTGTACCAGACCGATGCAGAATACTACTGTACCAGACTGATGATGCAGAATACTACTGAACAAGACTGATGCAGAATACTACTGTACCAGACTGATACAGAATACTGCTGTACAACACTGATGCAGAATACTACTGTACCAGACTGATGATGTAGAATACTACTGCACCAGACTGATGCAGAATACTACTGTACCAAACTGATGCAGAATACTACTGTACCAGACTGATGCAGAATACTATTGTACCAGACTGATGCAGAATTCTACTGTACCAGACTGATGCAGAATACTACTGTACCAGACTGATGCAGAATACTACTGTACCAGACTGATGCAGAATACTATTGTACCAAACTGATGCAGAATACTACTATACCAGACTGATGCAGAATACTACTGTACCAGACTGATGATGCAGAATACTACTGTACCAGATTGATGCAGAACACTACTGTACCAGACTGATGCAGAATACTGCTGTACCAGACTGATACAGAATACTGCTGTACCAGACTGATGATGCAGAATACTACTGTACCAGATTGATGCAGAATACCACTGTACCAGACTGATGATGCAGAATACTAATGTACCAGATTGATGCAGAATACTACTGTACCAGACTGATGCAGAATACTACTGTATCAGACTGATGATGCAGAAAACTACTGTACCAGATTGATGCAGAATACTACTGTACCAGATTGATGCAGAATTCTACTGTACCAGACTGATTATGCAGAATACTACTGTACCAGACTGATGCATTGCTGCTTATGATGACCTATGTTCACATAACACCAACACTTAATTGTGCCTTTCTCCTCTCATCTCCTCTTCATCATGACACACTGGTACTCTTCAAGCTTCACAATTGTAATGTATTTTAAATATCCACAGCAGCAAAAACAGATGTTTCAGCCACACGATGCTCAAACACAAGTGGTATTTTAAGCACTATGAATCCACTCTTCTGTGCCAACCTAGCGAATGCTAATTTTGAGTTTTTACATCACTATCATAATTATCCCTCTGTGTTCTCTAAATGAGTGATTCCTCTGGCTCCAATTAGGTTCTACAGTATTATACTGTAGTGGTGTGGCTCTCCTTAACCAAGGTATTCATTCACTGATCTATAAACACACACACACACACACACACACACACACACACACACACACACACACACACACTAATTTACCCAGGTATTAAAATAACACAGCTTTGAGTCCTTCTAGCCTTGTTAATTCCACTGTGAGATCCATCCGAAAACATCATTACACACAATAATACTGACATCACTGGTCTTGGGTTGAATGTTGTAATCATCTAATACTGACTAGCTGGTCCTGGGTTGTTGTTAGGAATGTTATGAATAAATGACTGAACAATATCCCCATTTTAAATAGAACTGTAACTAAGTAAACTATACCCTGTTTTACAATATCTGATTAATAATGTTAGTTCATAAAGAAGGCATTATGTGGCATGAACAAGGAGTAATTAAACATAATGAACACCCTTCCAACTAGTCTGGGGAGGAATGGGTTGTGGGTTAAGTAAGCAGATAGGGTCGTTAACCTATGGTTGAACCGACAAAACTTAGCTCTGAGGTGTTTAAGATAAGGCAGTGAGTGCATTCCTAGGTTTTCTGTCAACTAGAACTGTCAGCTAAGTGGTGATCGATAATGGTGAGGGGTCAAGAGTTAATTCAGTTATGTTGTGTGTCCTGTGTGTGTGCTAGTGGGTCAGAATGAACTTTTAAAGTTGCTCTGTCTTGGTCGGGAGGAGGAGATACATTCACCAATGACGTCATATTTTGTATACAGTGCCTTGCGAAAGTATTCGGCCCCCTTGAACTTTGCGACCTTTTGCCACATTTCAGGCTTCAAACATAAAGATATAAAACTGTATTTTTTTGTGAAGAATCAACAACAAGTGGGACACAATCATGAAGTGGAACGACATTTATTGGATATTTCAAACTTTTTTAACAAATCAAAAACTGAAAAATTGGGCGTGCAAAATTATTCAGCCCCCTTAAGTTACTACTTTGTAGCGCCACCTTTTGCTGCGATTACAGCTGTAAGTCGCTTGGGGTATGTCTCTATCAGTTTTGCACATCGAGAGACGGAAATTTCTTCCCATTCCTCCTTGCAAAACAGCTCGAGCTCAGTGAGGTTGGATGGAGAGCATTTGTGAACAGCAGTTTTCAGTTCTTTCCACAGATTCTCGATTGGATTCAGGTCTGGACTTTGACTTGGCCATTCTAACACCTGGATATGTTTATTTTTGAACCATTCCATTGTAGATTTTGCTTTATGTTTTGGATCATTGTCTTGTTGGAAGACAAATCTCCATCCCAGTCTCAGGTCTTTTGCAGACTCCATCAGGTTTTCTTCCAGAATGGTCCTGTATTTGGCTCCATCCATCTTCCCATCAATTTTAACCATCTTCCCTGTCCCTGCTGAAGAAAAGCAGACCCAAACCATGATGCTGCCACCACCATGTTTGACAGTGGGGATGGTGTGTTCAGGGTGATGAACTGTGTTGCTTTTACGCCAAACATAACGTTTTGCATTGTTGACAAAAAGTTCAATTTTGGTTTCATCTGACCAGAGCACCTTCTTCCACATGTTTGGTGTGTCTCCCAGGTGGCTTGTGGCAAACTTTAAACAACACTTTTTATGGATATCTTTAAGAAATGGCTTTCTTCTTGCCACTCTTCCATAAAGGCCAGATTTGTGCAATATACGACTGATTGTTGTCCTATGGATAGAGTCTCCCACCTCAGCTGTAGATCTCTGCAGTTCATCCAGAGTGATCATGGGCCTCTTGGCTGCATCTCTGATCAGTCTTCTCCTTGTATGAGCTGAAAGTTTAGAGGGACGGCCAGGTCTTGGTAGATTTGCAGTGGTCTGATACTCCTTCCATTTCAATATTATCGCTTGCACAGTGCTCCTTGGGATGTTTAAAGCTTGGGAAATCTTTTTGTATCCAAATCCGGCTTTACACTTCTTCACAACAGTATCTCGGACCTGCCTGGTGTGTTCCTTGTTCTTCATGACGCTCTCTGCGCTTTTAACGGACCTCTGAGACTATCACAGTGCAGGTGCATTTATACGGAGACTTGATTACACACAGGTGGATTGTATTTATCATCATTAGTCATTTAGGTCAACATTGGATCATTCAGAGATCCTCACTGAACTTCTGGAGAGAGTTTGCTGCACTGAAAGTAAAGGGGCTGAATAATTTTGCACGCCCAATTTTTCAGTTTTTGATTTGTTAAAAAAGTTTGAAATATCCAATAAATGTCGTTCCACTTCATGATTGTGTCCCACTTGTTGTTGATTATTCACAAAAAAATACAGTTTTATATCTTTATGTTTGAAGCCTGAAATGTTGCAAAAGGTTGCAAAGTTCAAGGGGGCCGAATACTTTCGCAAGGCACTGTATAAACTGTTGTTCGTGGTAACATGGTAGCGCGCTCCGAGAATAAATACTATTATCCATTTTTGATAAGACTTGTCTCCGTCTATTTTATGCAAATAAGAATCTTACAAATTCTCATAAAATAGACTATGTGAATTAAATTAATGAAAACATATTGGAAATAATGAAATTACAGTAACAGTTGAATGTTGTATTCATCTAATACTGACTAGCTGGTCCTGGGTTGAATGTTGTATTCATCTAATACTGACTAGCTGGTCCTGGGTTGAATGTTGTATTCATCTGTGCGGAAGCACAGGGAAAAAAGTTCCCGGCAATTTGAGTTTGCGAATAGCACCTGTAGAATTTACAACAAGTTTATTGTGTTTGACACATAAGCGGTCCTTCTTTCTGAGTTCACAATGGGACAACCAACTTTGGTGTTTAGCAATAATTTTCTGGATAGCCCTGACTTCAGAGAACGGCTAAAATACCATGAAATTGAATTGGACCGGACTAACAAATTCATCAATGAATTGATCAAAGGGACCATGTTGATAACTGAAGAGTAAATAGCCTTCTGATATCATCACTATTTCAAAATGTGTTGTTAAATGTATTTGAATATCTAGAACGTGTTAATATCTTGGAAGAAATAGTGTTTCTTTTATAGGTTAATGTTTGTCCCATAATCTCACCATCCGTTCCACATCGAATTTCCCCAATTGAACCGTCTCGTCGAGGTTCATGGCAGGTAATGTTAACACAGCTGAAGAGGAAAATTACACTTTTACCAAGCGCCCCAGTCTAGCACCGATAATAAGTGGACATTCCATTTATTCACTCTCTTTCTCCTTGCTATTCATTTTTGAACCATTAATATATTTACAAAGGATTGCAAAGAAAAATACAGATGTCAAGATTTAAATATGAAATTATTCCAGTTTGCAATATATAATGCAGTTTAAAGGGAGAGCAGTCTAGAGGACAGGTTTAAAGGGAGAGCAGTCTAGAGGACAGGTTTAAAGGGAGAGCAGTCTAGAGGACAGGTTTAAAGGGAGAGCAGTCTAGAGGACAGGTTTAAAGGGAGAGCAGTCTAGAGGACAGGTTTAAAGGGAGAGCAGTCTAGAGGACAGGTTTAAAGGGAGAGCAGTCTAGAGGACAGGTTTAAAGGGAGAGCAGTCTAGAGGACAGGTTTAAAGGGAGAGCAGTCTAGAGGACAGGTTTAAAGGGAGCGCAGTCTAGAGGACAGGTTTAAAGGGAGAGCAGTCTAGAGGACAGGTTTAAAGGGAGAGCAGTCTAGAGGACAGGTTTAAAGGGAGAGCAGCTTAGATAACAGGTTTAAAGGGAGAGCAGTCTAGAGGACAGGTTTAAAGGGAGAGCAGTCTAGAGGACAGGTTTAAAGGGAGAGCAGTCTAGAGGACAGGTTTAAAGGGAGAGCAGTCTAGAGGACAGGTTTAAAGGGAGAGCAGTCTAGAGGACAGGTTTAAAGGGAGAGCAGCTTAGATAACAGGTTTAAAGGGAGAGCAGTCTAGAGGACAGGTTTAAAGGGAGAGCAGTCTAGAGGACAGGTTTAAAGGGAGAGCAGTCTAGAGGACAGGTTTAAAGGGAGATCAGCCTAGAGGACAGGTTTAAAGGGAGAGCAGTCTAGAGGACAGGTTTAAAGGGAGATCAGTCTAGAGGACAGGTTTAAAGGGAGAGCAGCCTAGAGGACAGGTTTAAAGGGAGAGCAGCTTAGAGGACAGGTTTAAAGGGAGAGCAGTCTAGAGGACAGGTTTAAAGGGAGAGCAGTCTAGAGGACAGGTTTAAAGGGAGAGCAGTCTAGAGGACAGGTTTAAAGGGAGAGCAGTCTAGAGGACAGGTTTAAAGGGAGAGCAGTCTAGAGGACAGGTTTAAAGGGAGAGCAGTCTAGAGGACAGGTTTAAAGGGAGAGCAGCTTAGAGAACAGGTTTAAAGGGAGAGCAGCCTAGAGGACAGGTTTAAAGGGAGAGCAGCTTAGAGAACAGGTTTAAAGGGAGAGCAGTCTAGAGGACAGGTTTAAAGGGAGAGCAGTCTAGAGGACAGGTTTAAAGGGAGAGCAGTCTAGAGGACAGGTTTAAAGGGAGAGCAGTCTAGAGGACAGGTTTAAAGGAATATCAGCCTAGAGGACAAGTTTAAAGGGAGAGCAGCCTAGAGGACAGGTTTAAAGGGAGAGCAGTCTAGAGGACAGGTTTAAAGGGAGAGCAGCTTAGAGAACAGGTTTAAAGGGAGAGCAGTCTAGAGGACAGGTTTAAAGGGAGCGCAGTCTAGAGGACAGGTTTAAAGGGAGAGCAGCCTAGAGGACAAGTTTAAAGGGAGATCAGTCTAGAGGACAGGTTTAAAGGGAGAGCAGTCTAGAGGACAGGTTTAAAGGGAGAGCAGTCTAGAGGACAGGTTTAAAGGGAGAGCAGTCTAGAGGACAGGTTTAAAGGAATATCAGCCTAGAGGACAAGTTTAAAGGGAGAGCAGCCTAGAGGACAGGTTTAAAGGGAGAGCAGTCTAGAGGACAGGTTTAAAGGGAGAGCAGCCTAGAGGACATGTTTAAAGGGAGAGCAGCCTAGAGGACAGGTTTAAAGGGACAGCAGTCTAGAGGACAGGTTTAAAGGGAGAGCAGCTTAGAGGACAGGTTTAAAGGGAGAGCAGCCTAGAGGACAAGTTTAAAGGGAGATCAGTCTAGAGGACAGGTTTAAAGGGAGAGCAGTCTAGAGGACAGGTTTAAAGGGAGAGCAGTCTAGAGGACAGGTTTAAAGGGAGAGCAGCTTAGAGAACAGGTTTAAAGGGAGAGCAGTCTAGAGGACAGGTTTAAAGGGAGCGCAGTCTAGAGGACAGGTTTAAAGGGAGAGCAGCCTAGAGGACAAGTTTAAAGGGAGATCAGTCTAGAGGACAGGTTTAAAGGGAGAGCAGTCTAGAGGACAGGTTTAAAGGGAGAGCAGTCTAGAGGACAGGTTTAAAGGGAGAGCAGTCTAGAGGACAGGTTTAAAGGAATATCAGCCTAGAGGACAAGTTTAAAGGGAGAGCAGCCTAGAGGACAGGTTTAAAGGGAGAGCAGTCTAGAGGACAGGTTTAAAGGGAGAGCAGCCTAGAGGACATGTTTAAAGGGAGAGCAGCCTAGAGGACAGGTTTAAAGGGACAGCAGTCTAGAGGACAGGTTTAAAGGGAGAGCAGCTTAGAGGACAGGTTTAAAGGGAGAGCAGCCTAGAGGACAGGAGTAAAGGGAGAGAAGTCTAGAGGACAGGTTTAAAGGGAGAGCAGTCTAGAGGACAGGTTTAAAGGGAGAGAAGTCTAGAGGACAGGTTTAAAGGGAGAGCAGTCTAGAGGACAGGTTTAATAAAGGAATAGCAGCCTAGAGACCACTTTAATTATGTCACGCCCTGATCATAGAGAGCCATTGTTTCTCTATGGTGTAGTAGGTCAGGGCGTGACTAGGGGGTATTCTTGTTTATTATTTCTATGTTGTGTTCTAGTTTATTTTTCTATGTTGGTGTTTTGTATGATTCCCAATTAGAGGCAGCTGGTATCATTGTCTCTAATTGGGGATCATATTTAAGTAGCTAATTTCCCCACCTATGTTTGTGGGATATTGTTTTGTGTTTGTGCACCACGTAGTCACGTTTAGTTGTTCGTTTAGTGATATAGTTTTTGTTTTACTTAAATTTCACTTGGAAATAAATATGTGGAACTTGACATCCGCTGCGCCTTGGTCCCGTTCTTACGACAACCGTGACAAATTAGTAGTACGTTTAAAGGGAGTGCATTTTAGAGACCACTTTAATTAGTAGTACATTTAAAGTGATATTCTTCATAGTTAACTGCTGCTTTAGATTGTCTCCTATTGGTGATGATAATCTACATAGATTATGCAATGTTGTAGCGAGAGATAACTAGCCAATGTTTGCAATGATAATGAGAAAACAAATGCTGTTTGGACTGCCTGTCTGTCTTGCTTGTGTTTGATATGCTTGCCTATATATCTGCATGTAATTCAGAACATGAAATAGACTGCCTTTTTGTTGTGTTTGCAGTACTGTTACACCAGACAAAGTTTATACCAACATGTCAATCATGCATTTTGTGTGAAACATGATATCTGAATGTTGCCTTACAACGATCCTGAAGAATGAACATGAAATCATGCTTGAGGTATGGAATGCTTAGTTTGAACATGTCGACCAGATGCTTAGTGTAACCTAGGCTTCAACATTAAGTTTCCCAGGTTGCAGTGTACCCTCCATGTCAAGGAGGGGGCAGTGGTGCTGTGGGAGCACTGAGCAGCAGCTACGTAGGCATCAGAGTATGCAGTTGAAGGTTACTCTTACTCTTCAGTCTGGTTTTATCAGAGTTGTATGCCTCCCAGCCATTGGAACAGCAACACTATCAACAACATTCTCCATTTCCCAGATCTCAACACATACTAAAGTATTCCTAGTGAAAACAAAGCAATCGAACCACACGTTGTTTGGCCTTCATGCTTTAGCAGTATTCAGAAATAGAGTCCTTGTTTAGATGGCGACAGGACTACACACCATTTCAGACAAGTAGCCCCATGGTGTTTTAAAGCCGTCACATGTTGACTGTAATTAACTAGCTAGTTCTGTCTGTCTCAATGGTTTCTTGTCTTGTTACAGTAAGAATATCTGACACTTATTTATCTATTATCTCTATTAATTTCTAGCCCCTAATGGAGAACTGTATGTGGAACTATACCTAACTTGTATCTATACCTAACCTGTATGTGTGGATCTATACCTAACCTGTATGTGTGGATCTATACCTAACCTGTATGTGTGGATCTATACCTAACCTGTGTGTGTGGATCTATACCTAACCTGTATCTATACCTAACCTGTATGTGTATCTATACCTAACCTGTATCTATACCTAACCTGTGTGCGAAACTATACCTAAACTGTATCTATACCTAACCTGTATCTACGATTGATGTCGGAGTTTACATACACCTTTGCCAATACATTTGAACTCGGTTTTTCACAATTCCTGACATTTAATCCTAGTAAAGATCCCTGTCTTAGGTCAGTTAGGATCACCACCTTTTTTAAAGAATGTGAAATGTCAGAATAATAGCAGAGAGAATGATTTTAGTAGAGACAATAATAGTAGAGTGATTTTTTTTTCCCAGTGGGTCAGAAGTTTACATACACTCAAATAGTATTTGATAGCATTGCCTTTAAATTGTTTAACTTGGGTAAAACGTTTCAGGTAATCTTCCACAAGCTTCCCACAAAAAGTTGGGTGATTTTTGGCCCATTCCTCCCTCCTGACAGAGCTGGAGTAACTGAGTCAGGTTTGTAGGCCTCCTTGCTCGCAAGCGCTTTTTCAGTTCTGCCCACACATTTTCTATAGGATTGAGGTCAGGGCTTTGTGGCCACTCCAATACCTTGACATTGTTGTCCTTAAGGCATTTTGCCACAACTTTGGAAGTATGCTTGGGGTCATTGTCTATTTGGAAGACCCATTTGCGACAAAACTTTAACTTCCTGACTGATGTTTTGAGATGTTGCTTCAATATGTCCACATAATTTTCTTTCCTCATGATGCCATCTATTTTCTGAAGTGCACCAGTCCCTCCTGCAGCAAAGCACCTCCACAACATGATGCTGCCACCTTCTGCTTCGCGGTTGGGATGTTGTTCTTCGGCTTGCAAGCCTCACCCTTTTTCCTCTAAACATAACGATGGTCATTATGGCCAAACAGTTCTATTTCTGTTTCATGAGACCAGAGGACATTTCTCCAAAAAGTACAATCTTTGAACCCATGTGCAGTTGCAAACCGTAGTCCGCCTTTTTTATGGCGGTTTTTGAGCAGTGGCTTCTTCCTTCCTGAGCGGCCTTTCAGGTTATGTCGATATAGGGCTCGTTTTACTGTGGATGTAGATGCTTTTATACCTATTTCCCACAGTATCTTCACAAGGACCTTTGCTGTTGTTCTGGTATTGATTTCTACTTTTCGCACCAAAGTGCTTTCATCTCTTGGAGACAGAAGACGTCTCCTTCCTTAGCGTTATTACGGCTGCGTGGTCCCATGGTGTTTATACTTGCATACTATTTTTTTGTACAGATGAACGTGGTACCTTCAGGCGTTTGGAAATTGCTCCCAAGGACGAACCAGACCTGTGGAGGTCTACAACTGTTTTTCTGAGGTCTTGGCTGATTTCTTTTGATTTTCCCATGATATCAAGCAAAGAGGCACTGAGTTTGAAGGTAGGGCTTGAAATACAACCACAGGTACAGCTCCAATTGACTCAAATGTAATTTAGCCTACCAGAAACTTCTAAAGCCATGACATTTTCCAAGCTGTTTAAAGGCACAGTGAACAGTGTGTGTAAACTTCTGACCCACTGGAATTGTGATATTATAAGTGAAATAAACTCTGAAAACAAGTGTTGGAAAAACGACTTGGGTGATGCATGAAGTAGATGTCCTAACCGACTTTCCAAAACTATAGTTTGTTAACAATACATTTGTGGAGTGGTTGAAAAACGAGTTTTAATGACTCCAACTTAAGTGTATGTTAACTTCCGACTTCAACTATATAACCCACTGGAGATGTACCCTTCAGTCTCTCCAGAACTTTCTTTTCGTCCTCTGAAACATGAACTACCAAGCCACGCTGCTTCTTTACATGATGCTTGCTTAACCCAGAAGCCAGCCGCACCAATGTGTCTGAAACTGAAGTCAGCTTGCAGGCACCCAGCCCGCCGTAAGGAGTTGCTAGAGCACAATGAGCCAAGGAAATCCCCCCCGGCCAAACCCTCCCCTAACCTGGACGACACTGGACCAGTTGTGCGCCGCCCTATGGTGCTCCCGGTCACGGTCAGATGTGACACAGACTGGGATGGAACCAGAGGCTGCAGTAGAGCCTTAGAACGCTGCGCCACTCGGGAGGCTTCGCAGACAGGGTTTAGCAGCTTCCACAGGTATCTGTGTCAGACAGGGTTTAGCAGCTTCCACAGGTATGTGTCAGACAGGGTTTAGCAGCTTCCACAGGTATCTGTGTCTGACAAGGTTTAGCAGCTTCCACAGGGCCCTGTGTCAGACAGGGTTTAGCAGCTTCCACAGGTATCTGTGTCTGACAGGGTTTAGCAGCTTCCACAGGTATCTGTGTCAGACAGGGTTTAGCAGCTTCCACAGGTATCTGTGTCAGACAGGGTTTAGCAGCTTCCACAGGTATCTGTGTCAGACAGGGTTTAGCAGCTTCCACAGGTATCTGTGTCTGACAGGGTTTAGCAGCTTCCACAGGTATCTGTGTCTGACAGGGTTTAGCAGCTTCCACAGGTATCTGTGTCAGACAGGGTTTAGCAGCTTCCACAGGTATCTGTGTCAGACAGGGTTTAGCAGCTTCCACAGGTATCTGTGTCTGACAGGGTTTAGCAGCTTCCACAGGTATCTGTCTGGCAAGGTTTAGCAGCTTCCACAGGTATCTGTGTCAGACAGGGTTTAGCAGCTTCCACAGGTATCTGTGTCAGACAGGGTTTAGCAGCTTTCACAGGTATCTGTGTCAGACAGGGTTTAGCAGCTTCCACAGGTATCTGTGTCAGACAGGGTTTAGCAGCTTCCACAGGTATCTGTGTCAGACAGGGTTTAGTAGCTTCCACAGGTATCTGTCTGACAAGGTTTAGCAGCTTCCACAGGTATCTGTGTCTGACAAGGTTTAGCAGCTTCCACAGGGCCCTGTGTCAGACAGGGTTTAGCAGCTTCCACAGGTATCTGTGTCTGACAGGGTTTAGCAGCTTCCACAGGTATCTGTGTCTGACAGGGTTTAGCAGCTTCCACAGGTATCTGTGTCTGACAGGGTTTAGCAGCTTCCACAGGTATCTGTGTCAGACAGGGTTTAGCAGCTTCCACAGGTATCTGTGTCAGACGGGGTTTAGCAGCTTCCACAGGTATCTGTGTCAGACATGGTTTAGCAGCTTCCACAGGTATCTGTGTCAGACAGGGTTTAGCAGCTTCCACAGGTATCTGTGTCAGACAGGGTTTAGTAGCTTCCACAGGTATCTGTCTGACAAGGTTTAGCAGCTTCCACAGGTGTCTGTGTCTGACAAGGTTTAGCAGCTTCCACATGTATCTGTGTCTGACAAGGTTTAGCAGCTTTCACAGGTATCTGTGTCGGACATGGTTTAGCAGCTTCCACAGGTATCTGTGTCGGACAGGGTTTAGCAGCTTCCACAGGTATCTGTGTCAGACAGGGTTTAGCAGCTTCCACAGGTATCTGTGTCTGACAAGGTTTAGCAGCTTCCACAGGTATCTGTGTCAGACAGGGTTTAGCAGCTTCCACAGGTATCTGCGTCGGAGGAAATCTTGAAATTAGACCTAGACTTTCTTTGTTATCATTTCATATTTCATTGAAATTGTGTTTTTTGTATTGTCATAGTTCTCTCTTTGGGAGTGGAAATCTGTTAATTACCTAGCTAGATTAGCTACTGTACTAGCTAGGTACCTAATGTTGTTTTTAACAGATCAGCTACAGTTTGATCTTAAAAAAAAACTAACATTAATGGCTGCCGTACCTATAATATATGATTAACATGACAAATAGCTTACCCATGTGCTACACATTCACCTGCTGCTGCTAACGTAACTATCCATTCAGGCAATGTAGCTCACTGAAATGCTCCTTCGGGAAATCTAGAAACTTTAATAAAAAATAAAAAAATAGCTTCGTCCTCGGTTGTAAGGACCATCCCACCGAATACTGTGGTCAAAAAGGAAAATGTTCACCTTGAGAAAACAACTAGACTAAGTTCGCTAGCTTATCTAGCAAGCTTTTTACAGCTGTGACAAACACAACAGAAGGTTTTTGGTGTTCCAAGTTTAATTTCCACATGTGGTCGGTCCTGAGTTTGTACCTGACGGGATATGTTGGAATGTGGTCGGTCCTGAGTTTGTACCTGACGGGATGTGTTGGAATGTGGTCGGTCCTGAGTTTGTAGCTGACGGGATGTGTTGGAATGTGGTCGGTCCTGAGTTGGTAGCTGACGGGATGTGTTGGAATGTGGTCGGTCCTGAGTTTGTAGCTGACGGGATGTGTTGGAATGTGGTCGGTCCTGAGTTTGTACCTGACGGGATGTGTTGGAATGTGGTCGGTCCTAAGTTGGTACCTGACGGGATGTGTTGGAATGTGGTCGGTCCTGGTGACAAATACACTCTCTTCCCAGGGTGTTGTTGGTCGAGTGGACATTCTGGAGAATTTACTAGTGAGGGGGGATCGATAAAGTTGCATATTGGGATATTATTTTCAGCTATATATCGTATCATATCGTTTTGACAATATCGCAATATAATTTGTTTGCCAGTTGGCTGTATCTGCACCAAAACTCCAGTATTTTTCATTCATAGCTTATTCTCCATCTTCTTTTTAAATAGGAAGGACTTTTTTGCATTCATCATTTCCACAAGTGATCATAACAATTGTTCTTATGCTCTCTCTTGTTCCTCTGTAGCAGACATCCGGTGTTTAATATGTTGGAACATCGAATTGCAATAAAATGACAGCATTGAATCGCAATGCAGATAGAATCGTGAGGATCGCAATACATATCATATTGGCACCGAAATATTGTGATAATATCGTATCGTGAAGTCCCTGATAATTCCCAGCCCGGCTCTTTACCCAGGGGTCCGTTGGACGCGTGATCACCCTGGTGACAGGCACAGAGTATGAGTCCAAAATGACACGCTATTCTCTATATAGTGCACTACTGTTGACCAGGACCCATAGTGCACTACTGTTGACCAGGGCCCATAGTGCACTACTGTTGACCAGGGCCCATAGTGCACTACTGTTGACCAGGGCCCATAGTGCACTACTGTTGACCAGGGCCCATAGTGTAAAAGTAGTGCACTATTGGGAATAAGGTGCCATTTGGGATGCACCCAGGTTCTACACAGGGGTTCAAGGGCGTGTGGCGATGGCAGCTACAGCCCTCTCCTACCGACAGGAGATGAAAGTAAATACACACACCCTTGCTCTTCACACGTGTACTGCCTGCTGTTGCCTCTGTTGATCACACCCATTGAGAGAAAAATAATTGATCTTTGACGAAATGTGTGCAAATTAAATGCTAGGTGAAATGAAGTGTTGTCTGAACACTGTAACAAATCCTGAGCAGATGGCAGCTAGCACGTACTGTGACACATTGTGTTGTGTTCAAAGCACAACGTGTTCATTGTGAGTTTTTGTTTTCTCAGTAGTGACGTCTGATTTTAGAAAAGCACAAATTCTGAAAATCATTTGAAAGACAAATGGTGGAAAAGCCCATTTGAAATGAACTTTTGACTCCATGTAGTGTGGTTCTAATGACCAGTCTTTGGTTTTACAGTAACACTTCACCACTAGTTTGGCTTGTTGAGCACTCTTCTTTCTTGTGATGGAAGACTTGACGGTTGCGTTACAACCCTGACAAAGCTTTAGCATTCTTAGAGATTCAATTGGAAGACAACGTATTCCATTGAGCCCATTTCAGCCATTACAGGGGTGTTTTTTGACAGGTCAGTACAAACACTTCTGCGTGCTAAGTGTCCTCCTGTACTCCTTGTTCACTCATGACTGCACCACTCCAACACCATTATTAAGTTTGTCGATGATTCAACAGTGGTAGGTCTGATCTACGACGAGACAGTCTATAGGGAGGAGGTCAGAGACATGGCCGTGTGGTGCCTGGAAAAAACAAACTATCCCTCAAAGTAACACCCTGTATATAGCCTCCACATTGACTCTGTACCGGTACCCCCTGTATATAGCCTCCACATTGACTCTGTACCGGTACCCCCTGTATATAGCCTCCACATTGACTCTGTACCGGTACCCCCTGTATATAGCCTCCACATTGACTCTGTACCGTAATACCCTGTATATAGCCTCCACATTGACTCTGTACCGTAATACCTTGTATATAGCCTCCACATTGACTCTGTACCGTAATACCCTGTATATAGCCTCCACATTGTTATTTTACTGCTGCCGTTAAATTATTTGTTACTTTATTTTCTATTTTTTACTTAACACTTATTTTCTTAACTTCTTAAAGCATTGTTGGTTAAGGACTTGTAAGTAAGCATTTCACTGTCAAATCTATACCTGTTGTATTCGGCGCAGTTGACAAATACAATTTGATTTCATAACGTTAACAGGAAATGACAGGTGCAAGAAGAGAATGAAATAGTCTCAGGAGTGAATGGAAAGCAGTCAACCCGGCGAGACTTCCTCAAACCCAGGATATAGATGGCTGAAACAGACACATCGTCATGTGGGCGGTGCATGCACATTGCTAGTGTTGTTACCCTGGGTGGGATGATGCCAACACTACCAATGTGCTGTAGTGGAAATATGAAGGCAGCACAAAGCAGTAAACCCTCCACTCCCTTGAATTACACGACACAATCAGTTTTTCTTCTAGCCATGGTGGGATGATGGAATGAGGTCAGTGCTGCGTGTGTTCGGACGGTGAGATGTGCTGTGGACCCTTCTCTCCCTGCTGCTTCCTCCCTCCTCCTGTCAGTTGATGTGACAGCTCACAAGGATGCGTCATCATTCTCTGTTATGCTCTTTGTTCTCCGCAGGCTCCTGTGCTTCCCTCCTGTTGTGTTATTTCACCATGTGTCAACCTGGAACTAAACTTATTTTTAAACTTAATCCGTGGTTGTTTTGCTGTGTAGTACTGTGTGATACTGTGTGTGTGTATTTACAGTGATTAGAGAGAGAGAAATTGGTTCTTGGGGTGGTTCTTTCATCTCATTTGGAAGATGTAAACAACACGTTAAGCTCATGATTATTTTTTTTCCCCACTCTCGCTCTTTCTCCCTTCCTTTCTCTCTTCCTCTCCTCACTCTCTTCTCTCACTCTCCTGCCCTATATTCATTATTCCTGCTAACAGAACAGGAGCAGTAAGGGTTTCTGAGTACAGATATCCCAGGGCTAGAGAAAGATGTTAGAGAGATCCTGGGGTTACAGGCGGGGAGAGAGGGACTACATATCTAGCCTTCAAACTGCATTCTGTTGTAACACAGAGCTTCTTTCACTGCTAAAACGAGGACTATAAAAAATTGCTAGTACACTGAGTGACAGGTACAGGCCCTGTGGGGCTTGGAGGCCCGATGCAGTCATACTGAAGTTTTCACTGCTTTACCATTAGGGAATTGTGTAGGGGATAGGTGATTGCGAAAAAGAGGGAGAGGTGGGAGAGGGAGGTACTTTAAAAAGGAATGTACAGTTTTATTATATCCTGAACCTAAACCATGTGTGTTGTTGTTTAGTCTCCTGCTGTAACAGTAGATAGTATCAACGCTGTTCTTTAGTCTCCTACAGTAGGTAGTATCCATGTTGTTGTATAGTCTCATGTGTTAAAATAGGTAGTAGATTGTATCCATGTTATTGTTTAGTCTCCTGTTGTTACAGTAGAAAGTATCCATGTTGTTGTTTAGTCTCCTGTTACAGTAGATTGTATCCATGTTGTTTAGTCTCCTGCTGTTAAAGTAGATAGTATCCATGTTGTTGTTTAGTCTCCTGCTGTTATAGTAGATTGTATCCATGTTATTGTTTAGTCTCCTGTTGTTACAGTAGAAAGTATCCATGTTGTTGTTTAGTCTCCTGTTACAGTAGATTGTATCCATGTTGTTTAGTCTCCTGCTGTTAAAGTAAATTGTATCCATGTTATTGTTTAGTCTCCTGCTGTTACAGAAGATAGTATCCATGTTGTTTAGTCTCCTGCTGTAACAGTAGATAGTATCAACGCTGTTCTTTAGTCTCCTACAGTAGGTAGTATCCATGTTGTTGTATAGTCTCATGTGTTAAAATAGGTAGTAGATTGTATCCATGTTATTGTTTAGTCTCCTGTTGTTACAGTAGATAGTATCCATGTTGTTTAGTCTCCTGCTGTTATAGTAGATTGTATCCATGTTGTTGTTTAGTCTCCTGCTGTTATAGTAGATTGTATCCATGTTATTGTTTAGTCTCCTGTTGTTACAGTAGAAAGTATCCATGTTGTTGTTTAGTCTCCTGTTACAGTAGATTGTATCCATGTTGTTTAGTCTCCTGCTGTTAAAGTAGATAGTATCCATGTTGTTGTTTAGTCTCCTGCTGTTACAGTAGATAGTATCCATTTTGTTGTTTAGTCTCCTGCTGGGACAGTAGATAGCGAGATAGTATCCATGTTGTTTAGTCTCCTGCTGTTACAGTAGATAGTATCCATGTTGTTGTTCAGTCTCCTGCTGTTTTCAGTAGGTCGTATCCATGTTTGTTAGTCTCCTGCTGTTACAGTAGATAGTAGGTAGTATAAATGTTGTTGTTCAGTCTCCTGCTGTTACACTAGGTAGTAGAGAGTATCCATGTTTAGTCTCCTGCTGTATTCAGTAGGTCGTATCCATGTTTTTTAGTCTCCTGATGTTACTGTAGATAGGTTTTATCCATGCGGTTTAGTCTCTTGTTGTTACAGTAGATAGTATCCATGTTGTTTAGTCTCCTGCTGTTATAGTAGATAGTATCCATATTGTTTAGTCTCCTGCTCTTACAGTAGATTGTATCCATGTTGTTGTTTAGTTTCCTGCTGTTACAGTAGATTGTATCCATGTTGTTCAGTCTCCTGCTGTTACAGTAGATAGTATCCATGTTGTTGTTTAGTCTCTTGCTGTTACAGTAGTTAGTAGATAGTATCCATGTTGTTGTTTAGTCTCCTGCTGTTACAGTAGAGAGTAGATAGTATCCATGTTGTTGTTTAGTCTCCTGCTGGTACAGTAGATAGCGAGATAGTATCCATGTTGTTTAGTCTCCTGCTGTTACAGTAGATAGTATCCATGTTGTTTAGTCTCCTGCTGTTACAGAAGATAGTATCCATGTTGTTTAGTCTCCTGCTGTTACAGTAGATAGTATCCATGTTGTTTAGTCTCCTGCTGTTACAGTAGATAGTATCCATGTTGTTTAGTCTCCTGCTGTTACAGTAGATAGTATCCATGTTGTTTAGTCTCCTGCTGTTACAGTAGATAGTATCCATGTTGTTTTGTCTCCTGCTGTTATAGTAGATTGTATCCATGTTGTTGTTCAGTCTCCTGATGTTACAGTAGATAGTATCCATGTTGTTTAGTCTCCTGCTGTTATAGTAGAGAGTATCCATGTTTAGTCTCCTGAGGTTGCAGTAGATAGTATCCATGTTGTTCAATCTACTCTCTGCTATAACAGCAGGAGACTGAACAACATAGATACTTTCTACTATCTACTGTAACAGCAGGAGACTAAACAACAACATAGGTACTATCTACTGTAACAGCAGGAGAAAAAACAACATGGATACTATCTACTGTAACATCAGGAGACTGAACAACAACATGGATACAATCTACTATAACAGCAGGAGACAAAACAACATGGATACTATCTACTGTAACAGCAGGAGACTAAACAACAACATGGATACTATCTACTGTAACAACAGGAGAATAAACAACATGGATACTATCTACTATCTGCTATAACAACAGGAGACTGAACAACAACATGGATACTGTCTCCTGCTGTTATAGTAGATAGTATCCATGTTGTTTAGTCTCCTGCTGTTACAGTAGATAGTATCCATGTTGTTTTTTCTCCTGCTGTTACAGTAGATAGTATCCATGTTGTTTTTTCTCCTGCTGTTATAGTAGATAGTATCCATGTTGTTTAGTCTCCTGCTGTTACAGTAGATAGTATCCATGTTGTTTTTTCTCCTGCTGTTACAGTAGATAGTACCTATGTTGTTGTTTAGTCTCCTGCTGTTACGGCAGGTAGTAGGTAGTTCCCATGTTACTATATACTCTACTTGTATACTATGTACATGCTACTATCTACAATGCCTTCGGAAAGTATTCAGACCCCTTGACTTTTTCCAAATGTTGTTACATTACAGCCTTTTAAAAAATGGTATTAAATAATTTTTTCCCCCTCATCAATCGACACACAATACCCCATAAAACTGACTCCAATCAAGTTGTCGAAACATGTCAAGGATGATCAATGGAAACAGGATACAACTGATCTCATAGCAAAATGTCTGAATACTTATGTAAATAAGGTATTTCTGTTTTTATTTTTATAAATTTGCAATAATGTCAAAAATATGGTTTTTGCTAAGTGATAATGGAGTTTTGCATTTTCCATTTTAGAACAAGGCTATAACGTAACAAAATGTGTTAAAAGTTAATTAAGTGGTCTGAAAATTTTCTGAAGGCACTGTATAATGACAGTAAGAAGAGTTTTCCATCATCTCCTGGAATGTTCCTGTTTCTGCCGCTGTGATGGACCACAGTGTTGCCAGCTTAGCTTCCTCCCTATCTGTGTACTTTGTCATTTACAACGGCTCTAACCAAGGGCTCTCTGGTTCTACACAGCTGCGCCACAGAAAAAGGCCCAATTCGGCAGTGCAAGTGACAAGATTTCAGGCTGAGGAGTGATTTTCCCAAATCCCCATCTGCTACAAAAGCTCTGTCCTTTCACCCCAGTAATACAGTAATACTCAGAACCATAAAACCTGATATACAGTACACAGACCCTCTCTTCCTCCAGATCTGTCGAATGCTGTCCATAAGTTCTCTCAGTCCCTCAAGGAGTTCCAGTTTGAGTGTAAGTCCAATGAGACCAGGCCGAGGAGAGAAGGGCTCGCTCTCTTCCTCTCTTTCTCTTTCTTTCCCCCTCTGTCTGTCTCTCCTCTGTCTGTCTCTCCTCTGTCTCCTCTGTCTCTCTCTCCTCTGTCTCTCTCTCTCCGTCTCTTTCTCCCTCTCCCCTCTCTCTCTCTCTCCTTATCTCCTTCCTCTATCTCTCCACCCACCCAGATGGGTTGGATTGTCATCTTAATATTGACCTTTCACTGGCATTTATGTAAGACGTCTCCAAGGAGAACAGTATTGGCTGCTGCCTTCAGATTAAACTGAACGGCCCATATAGCCTCATACCGTCTCCCTGTATCTGACCAGGTGGATGAGTTATTGTATATATGGCCTCCCTGTATCTGACCAGGTGGATGAGTTACTGTATATATGGCCTGTATTCTCAACCTTGTTAATAAAGAACAAGGTGAAAAGTCTACGCAGGCTACTGTACAGGCTACTGTACAGGCTACTGTCCAGGCTACTGTACAGGCTTCTACACATGTTACTATTCAGGCTAATACACAGGCTATTACACATGTTACTATACAGGCTACTGCACAGGCTACTATATAGGTTAATAGAACGGACACAGTATGTAAGGGATGTTTCACTACATACTGTTCTTCCTCCTCTTCCACATCCTCCTCCTCTTCCTTCACCTCCTCCTCCTCCAGATCCACATCCAACTCCTCCTTTTCCTTCTCCTCCTCTTCCACATCCTCTACCTCTTCCACATCCTCCTCTTCCACATCCTCCTCTTCCACATCCTCCTCTTCCTCCACCTTCTCCAGATTCACATCCACCTCTGAGCAATTAAAGGAAATAATAGGGCTCTACTACACAAGGCTTATCAGGATATAATAGGGCTCTCCTACACAAGGTGTATCATTAAATAATAGGGCTCTACTACACAAGGCTTATCAGGATATAATAGGGCTCTCCTACACAAGGTTTATCATTAAATAATAGGGCTCTACTACACAAGGCTTATCAGGATATAATAGGGCTCTCCTACACAAGGTTTATCATTAAATAATAGGGCTCTACTACACAAGGCTTATCATTAAATAGGGCTCTCATACACAAGGTTTATCATTAAATAATAGGGCTCTACTACACAAGGCTTATCAGGAAATAATAGGGCTCTACAACACAAGGCTTATCAGGAAATAATAATGTCATGGTAGAATCCCAGTCTACCTGTGTGGGCCAAGCTGGATGCTAGATGTCATGGTAGAATCCCAGTCTATCTGTGTGGGCCAAGCTGGATGCTAGATGTCATGGTAGAATCCCAGTCTACCTGTGTGGGCCAAGATGGATGCTAGATGACATGGTAGAATCCCAGTCTATCTGTGTGGGCCAAGCTGGATGCTAGATGACATGGTAGAATCCCAGTCTATCTGTGTGGGCCAAGCTGGATGCTAGATGTCATGGTAGAATCCCAGTCTATCTGTGTGGCCAAGCTGGATGCTAGATGTCATGGTAGAATCCCAGTCTATCTGTGTGGGCCAAGCTGGATGCTAGATGTCATGGTAGAATCCCAGTCTATCTGTGTGGGCCAAGCTGGATGCTAGATGTCATGGTAGAATCCCAGTCTACCTGTGTGGGCCAAGCTGGATGCTAGATGTCATGGTAGAATCCCAGTCTATCTGTGTGGGCCAAGCTGGATGCTAGATGTCATGGTAGAATCCCAGTCTATCTGTGTGGGCCAAGCTGGATGCTAGATGTCATGGTAGAATCCCAGTCTATCTGTGTGGGCCAAGATGGATGCTACATGTCATGGTAGAATCCCAGTCTATCTGTGTGGGCCAAGCTGGATGCTAGATGTCATGGTAGAATCCCAGTCTATCTGTGTGGGCCAAGCTGGATGCTAGATGTCATGGTAGAATCCCAGTCTATCTGTGTGGGTCAAGATGGATGCTACATGTCATGGTAGAATCCCAGTCTATCTGTATGGGCCAAGCTGGATGCTAGATGTCATGGTAGAATCCCAGTCTATCTGTGTGGGCCAAGCTGGATGCTAGATGTCATGGTAGAATCCCAGTCTATCTGTGTGGGCCAAGCTGGATGCTAGATGTCATGGTAGAATCCCAGTCTATCTGTGTGGGCCAAGCTGGATGCTAGATGTCATGGTAGAATCCCAGTCTATCTGTGTGGGCCAAGATGGATGCTACATGTCATGGTAAAGTCCCAGTCTATCTGTGTGGGCCAAGATGGCTGCTACATGATGCTAAAAAACCATGTATTCTGTACCGGTACTGTAGTCTAATATCCATATGACTATGTAAAGTGTGACTTCTATGTCTCTACCCCCAGACTACCAACCGCAGCCAAAATTGCCTGATAGGGAAGGTTGAATATGACCAATTATTGTGTCTGTTGAAAACCCCCCTCTGAATATGGCCTCATTATGACTTAACGGCAGTTAAGTTATTAACATGAGGTAATTTAGAGCCAATCTGTCCCTCTCTGGCTTCCAATCACGAGTCATTTCCTGCTACTGTGGAGCTGGTTCAGAAGACAACATTCACTCCATAGAGGTAATTAAATATACTTAAATAAAGGTTAAAAATATAATCAAATTCAACTTTATTGTCCATCCAGGATGGACATTTTTCTTAGACATCACCTTCATTTAAAATAATCACAATCACATACATTCTCACATCATACACATTTAAACCAGTCAGTCCATCATGTTTAAAAAATAATAATAATAACCAAGAGGGGGTCCCCAATGGCACCCTGTTGTCTATAGAGTGCACTACTTTTGACCAGGGCCCATGGGGCTATAAAGGGAATAGGGTAGTATTTTGGGACTCTTCATAATGTGTTCTGTTATAACTGACTCAATGGGACAGGCCAGATTGATATTGTCACTGACTCAATGGGTCAGGCCAGATTGATATTGTCACTGACTCAATGGGACAGGCCAGATTGATAGTCACTGACTCAATGGGACAGGCCAGATTGATTTTATCACTGACTCAATGGGACAGGCCAGATTGATATTGTCACTGACTCAATGGGTCAGGCCAGATTGATATTGTCACTGACTCAATGGGACAGGCCAGATTGATATTGTCACTGACTCAATGGGACAGGCCAGATTGATATTGTCACTGACTCGATGGGACAGGCCAGATTGATATTGTCACTGACTCGATGGGACAGGCCAGATTGATATTGTCACTGACTCAATGGGACAGGCCAGATTGATATTGTCACTGACTCAATGGGACAGGCCAGATTGATATTGTCACTGACTCAATGGGACAGGCCAGATTGATATTGTCACTGACTCAATGGGACAGGCCAGATTGATATTGTCACTGACTCAATGGGACAGGCCAGATTGATATTGTCACTGACTCAATGGGACAGGCCAGATTGATATTGTCACTGACTCAATGGGACAGGCTATCTTGATGTGGAGGCAATAAAGAAATCTTACTTGTTGTGTTTTCTTCTTATGAAGGTCAAGACCCTGCCTCTTGTATTATGATGGTGGGAAGAACTTTACATTAGATTGTATTATGATGGTGTGGTGCTCAGTGTTCTGAAGTGGGAAGAACTTTACATTAGATTGTATTATGATGGTGTAGTGCTCAGTGTTCTGAAGTGGGAAGAACTTTACGTTTAGATTATATTATGATGGTGTGGTGCTCAGTGTTCTGAAGTGGGAAGAACTTTACATTAGATTATATTATGATGGTGTGGTGCTCAGTGTTCTGAAGTGGGAAGAACTTTACATTAGAATATATTATGATGGTGTGGTGCTCAGTGTTCTGAAGTGGGAAGAACTTTACATTAGATTATATTATGATGGTGTGGTGCTCAGTGTTCTGAAGTGGGAAGAACTTTACATTAGATTATATTATGATGGTGTGGTGCTCAGTGTTCTGAAGTGGGAAGAACTTTACATTAGATTATATTATGATGGTGTGGTGCTCAGTGTTCCATGATTCATCCGATAACATTGAGGAGTGTACTAATACTAAGTGCATCGGGACGACCCCACAGTGTCCGTATGTATGTACATATCCCAACCAGAAGCCATGGATTACAGGCAACATCCGCACTGAGCTAAAGGCAGGAGCTGCCACTTTCAAGGAGTGCGACACTAATTCAAACAACAATGCTCATCACCAAGCTAAGGACCCTGGGACTAAACACCACCCTCTGCATCACTGGATCCCGGACTTCCTGATGGGCCGTCCCCAAACAGTCGGGTAGGCAACAACCCCTATGCTGACCCTTAACACGGGGCCCCTCAGGAATGTTCCCTGCTGTTCTCCCTCTGTTCACCCACGACTGAGTGGCTGCGCATGACTCTAACACCATCATCAAGTTTGCTGACGGCACGACGGTAGTTGGCCTGATCACTGACAACGGTGAGACCGCCTATAGGGAGGTGGTCAGTGACCTGACAGTGTGGTGCCAGGACATCAACCTCTCCCTCAATGTCAGCAAGACAAAGGAGCTGATTGTGGACAACAGGAAACGGAGGGCTGTAGTGGAGCTTCAAGTTCCTCGGTGTCAACATCCCTAAGAAATGTATATGTGTCACGAATCCCGCCGAAGATGGTGCCTCTTCCTGCTCGGCGGTCGTCGTCGCCGGCCTATTAGCTGCCATCGATTTCCTTTCCGTTTGTTTCTGTTAATTGGGTCTATTGGTTACACCTGTTTTGAGTTAGTTTTGTTTGTAGGCTATTTAAGGGCACTAGGCCCGCTGGGTATTTGTGCGGGCTTGTTCTCTGTTATTTGGTGTTGGTGTATTAGTGTGATCTATATTTTTCCGGATAGTTTTAGTCCTGGTTATTTTATATATATATATATATATATATTACGCACCAATACAGTCGTGAAAAAGGCACAACAATGACTCTTCCCCCTCAGGAGGATGAACAGATTTGGCCCTCAGATCCTCAAAATGTTCTACAGATGCTCCATTGAGGAGCTGCATTTTACCACCTGGTATTTTAACCAACAGGACCCTGAATAGCTTCTACTTTCAAGCCATAAGACTGCTAAACAGTTAGTTAAATGTACAAAAAATAAATAAACACAACATGCCACAATTTCAAAGATATTCAGTTCATATAAGGAAATCAGTCCATTTAAATCAATTCAATAGTCCCTAATCTATGGATTTCACATGAAATGCTCACTGACAGGCCTAACAGGGATGGAAACAAATTTGTGCATAACATTTGAGAGAGATAAGATTTTTGTGCATTTCAGCTCAAGAAACATGGGATCAACATTTTACATGTTGCGTTTCTATTTTTGTTCAGTATAATTGTAAAAGAGTAGCACTAGAAGTTTCACAGAATAATAAGTCAGATGTAAGAAATATTTCAAGTACTGTATCGGTGTTAATAAGTACTTTACCGGTAGTAGCATATCATCTGAATTAGTTATGAAAATGCATATTTTATAGTCACGTTAATAAAATAAAAGCTGTTGTCACTTGCAAGAAAATAGTTGTCTATCCACAAGTGTTTCGTTCCATATAGGGGAGTAACGGTTTACCAAACACACGGTACGTATTACAGTTTGAGTCAGGGTTCGTATTGCAGTTTGAGTCAGGGTACGGTACGTATTACAGTTTGAGTCAGGGTACGGTACGTATTGCAGTTTGAGTCAGGGTACGGTACGTATTGCAGTTTGAGTCAGAGTTCGGTTCGTATTGCAGTTTGAGTCAGGGTACGGTACGTATTGCAGTTTGAGTCAGGGTTCGGTACGTATTGCAGTTTGAGTCAGGGTACGGTACGTATTGCAGTTTGAGTCAGGGTTCGGTACGTATTGCAGTTTGAGTCAGGGTTCGGTACGTATTGCAGTTTGAGTCAGGGTTCGGTACGTATTGCAGTTTGAGTCAGGGTACGGTACGTATTGCAGTTTGAGTCAGGGTACGGTACGTATTGCAGTTTGAGTCAGGGTACGGTACGTATTGCAGTTTGAGTCAGGGTACGTATTGCAGTTTGAGTCAGGGTTCGGTACGTATTGCAGTTTGAGTCAGGGTACGGTACGTATTGCAGTTTGAGTCAGGGTTCGGTACGTATTGCAGTTTGAGTCAGGGTTCGGTACGTATTGCAGTTTGAGTCAGGGTACGGTACGTATTGCAGTTTGAGTCAGGGTTCGGTACGTATTGCAGTTTGAGTCAGGGTTCGTATTGCAGTTTGAGTCAGGGTTCGGTACGTATTACAGTTTGAGTCAGGGTTCGGTACGTATTGCAGTTTGAGTCAGGGTTCGGTACGTATTACAGTTTGAGTCAGGGTTCGGTACGTATTGCAGTTTGAGTCAGGGTTCGGTACGTATTGCAGTTTGAGTCAGGGTACGGTACGTATTGCAGTTTGAGTCAGGGTACGGTACGTATTGCAGTTTGAGTCAGGGTACGTATTGCAGTTTGAGTCAGGGTTCGGTACGTATTGCAGTTTGAGTCAGGGTTCGGTACGTATTGCAGTTTGAGTCAGGGTTCGGTACGTATTGCAGTTTGAGTCAGGGTACGGTACGTATTGCAGTTTGAGTCAGGGTTCGGTACGTATTGCAGTTTGAGTCAGGGTACGGTACGTATTGCAGTTTGAGACAGGGTTCGGTACGCATTGCAGATTGAGTCAGGGTTCGGTACGTATTGCAGTTTGAGTCAGGGTACGTATTACAGTTTGAGTCAGGGTACGTATTGCAGTTTGAGTCAGGGTACGGTACGTATTGCAGTTTGAGTCAGGGTTCGGTACGTATTGCAGTTTGAGTCAGGGTTCGGTACGTATTGCAGTTTGAGTCAGGGTACGGTACGTATTGCAGTTTGAGTCAGGGTTCGGTACGTATTGCAGTTTGAGTCAGGGTTCGGTACGTATTGCAGTTTGAGTCAGGGTAAGGTACATATTGCAGTTTGAGTCAGGGTACGGTACGTATTGCAGTTTGAGTCAGGGTTTGGTACGTATTGCAGTTTGAGTCAGGGTTTGGTACGTATTGCAGTTTGAGTCAGGGTTCGGTACGTATTGCAGTTTGAGTCAGAGTTCGGTACGTATTGCAGTTTGAGTCAGGGTAAGGTACGTATTGCAGTTTGAGTCAGGGTACGTATTGCAGTTTGAGTCAGGGTACGGTACGTATTGCAGTTTGAGTCAGGGTTCGGTACGTATTGCAGTTTGAGTCAGGGTACAGTACGTATTGCAGTTTGAGTCAGGGTACAGTACGTATTGCAGTTTGAGACAGGGTACGGTACGTATTACAGTTTGAGTAACGGTACGGTACGTATTGCAGTTTGAGTCAGGGTACGGTACGTATTGCAGTTTGAGTCAAGGTTCGGTACGTATTGCAGTTTGAGTCAGGGTACGGTACGTATTGCAGTTTCAGTCAGGGTTCGGTACGTATTGCAGTTTGAGTCAGGGTTCGGTACGTATTGCAGTTTGAGTCAGGGTAAGGTACATATTGCAGTTTGAGTCAGGGTACGGTACGTATTGCAGTTTGAGTCAGGGTTTGGTACGTATTGCAGTTTGAGTCAGGGTTTGGTACGTATTGCAGTTTGAGTCAGGGTTCGGTACGTATTGCAGTTTGAGTCAGAGTTCGGTACGTATTGCAGTTTGAGTCAGTTTTTTTTTTTATTTATTTTACCTTTATTTAACCAGGCAAGTCAGTTAAGAACAAATTCTTATTTTCAATGACGGCCTGGGAACAGTGGGTTAACTGCCTGTTCAGGGGCAGAACGACAGATTTGTACCTTGTCAGCTCGGGGGTTTGAACTCGCAACCTTCCGGTTACTAGTCCAACGCTCTAACCACTAGGCTACCCTGCCGCCCCATTGCAGTTTGAGTCAGGGTTCGGTACGTATTGCAGTTTGAGTCAGGGTACAGAACGTATTGCAGTTTGAGTCAGGGTACAGTACGTTTTGCAGTTTGAGACAGGGTACGGTACGTATTACAGTTTGAGTAACGGTACGGTACGTATTGCAGTTTGAGTCAGGGTACGGTACGTATTGCAGTTTGAGTCAGGGTACGGTACGTATTGCAGTTTGAGTCAGGGTACGGTACGTATTGCAGTTTGAGTCAGGGTACGTATTACAGTTTGAGTCAGAGTTCGGTACGTATTGCAGTTTGAGTCAGGGTTCGGTACGTATTGCAGTTTGAGTCAGGGTTCGGTACGTATTGCAGTTTGAGTCAGGGTACGTATTGCAGTTTGAGTCAGGGTACGTATTGCAGTTTGAGTCAGGGTTCGGTACGTATTGCAGTTTGAGTCAGGGTTCGGTACGTATTGCAGTTTGAGTCAGGGTTCGGTACGTATTGCAGTTTGAGTCAGGGTTCGGTACGTATTGCAGTTTGAGTCAGGGTACGTATTGCAGTTTGAGTCAGGGTTCGGTACGTATTGCAGTTTGAGTCAGGGTTCGGTACGTATTGCAGTTTGAGTCAGGGTAAGTATTGCAGTATGAGTCAGGGTTCGGTACGTATTGCAGTTTGAGTCAGGGTACGGTACGTATTGCAGTTTGAGTCAGGGTACGTATTGCAGTTTGAGTCAGGGTACGGTACGTATTGCAGTTTGAGTCAGGGTACGTATTGCAGTTTGAGTCAGGGTACGTATTGCAGTTTGAGTCAGGGTACGGTAAGTATTGCAGTTTGAGTCAGGGTACGGTACGTATTGCAGTTTGAGTCAGGGTACGGTACGTATTGCAGTTTGAGTCAGGGTTCGGTACGTATTGCAGTTTGAGTCAGGGTACGTATAGCAGTTTGAGTCAGGGTTCGGTACGTATTGCAGTTTGAGTCAGGGTTCGGTACGTATTGCAGTTTGAGTCAGGGTACGTATTGCAGTTTGAGTCAGGGTTCGGTACATATTGCAGTTTGAGTCAGGGTACTTATTGCAGTTTGAGTCAGGGTTCGGTACGTATTGCAGTTTGAGTCAGGGTACGTATTGCAGTTTGAGTCAGGGTTCGGTACGTATTGCAGTTTGAGTCAGGGTACGTATTGCAGTTTGAGTCAGGGTACGGTACGTATTGCAGTTTGAGTCAGGGTTCGGTACGTATTGCAGTTTGAGTCAGGGTTCGGTACGTATTGCAGTTTGAGTCAGGGTACGGTACGTATTGCAGTTTGAGTCAGGGTACGGTACTTATTGCAGTTTGAGTCAGGGTTCGGTACGTATTGCAGTTTGAGTCAGGGTACGTATTGCAGTTTGAGTCAGGGTTCGGTACGTATTGCAGTTTGAGTCAGGGTTCGGTACGTATTGCAGTTTGAGTCAGGGTACGTATTGCAGTTTGAGTCAGGGTTCGGTACGTATTGCAGTTTGAGTCAGGGTACGTATTGCAGTTTGAGTCAGGGTACGGTACGTATTGCAGTTTGAGTCAGGGTTCGGTACGTATTGCAGTTTGAGTCAGGGTTCGGTACGTATTGCAGTTTGAGTCAGGGTTCGGTACGTATTGCAGTTTGAGTCAGGGTACGTATTGCAGTTTGAGTCAGGGTACGGTACGTATTGCAGTTTGAGTCAGGGTACGGTACGTATTGCAGTTTGAGTCAGGGTACGGTACGTATTGCAGTTTGAGTCAGGGTACGTATTGCAGTTTGAGTCAGGGTACGGTACGTATTGCAGTTTGAGTCAGGGTTCGGTACGTATTGCAGTTTGAGTCAGGGTACGGTACGTATTGCAGTTTGAGTCAGGGTTCGGTACGTATTGCAGTTTGAGTCAGGGTACGTATTGCAGTTTGAGTCAGGGTTCGGTACGTATTGCAGTTTGAGTCAGGGTTCGGTACGTATTGCAGTTTGAGTCAGGGTTCGGTACGTATTGCAGTTTGAGTCAGGGTACGGTACGTATTGCAGTTTGAGTCAGGGTTCGGTACGTATTGCAGTTTGAGTCAGGGTAAGGTACGTATTGCAGTTTGAGTCAGGGTACGGTACGTATTGCAGTTTGAGTCAGGGTTCGGTACGTATTGCAGTTTGAGTCAGGGTACGGTACGTATTGCAGTTTGAGTCAGGGTACGTATTGCAGTTTGAGTCAGGGTAAGGTACGTATTGCAGTTTGAGTCAGGGTACGGTACGTATTGCAGTTTGAGTTAGGGTACGGTACGTATTGCAGTTTGAGTCAGGGTACGTATTGCAGTTTGAGTCAGGGTACGGTACGTATTGCAGTTTGAGTCAGGGTACGTATTGCAGTTTGAGTCAGGGTTCGGTACGTATTGCAGTTTGAGTCAGGGTACGTATTGCAGTTTGAGTCAGGGTACGGTACGTATTGCAGTTTGAGTCAGGGTTCGGTACGTATTGCAGTTTGAGTCAGGGTACGGTACGTATTGCAGTTTGAGTCAGGGTTCGGTACGTATTGCAGTTTGAGTCAGGGTTCGGTACGTATTGCAGTTTGAGTCAGGGTTCGGTACGTATTGCAGTTTGAGTCAGGGTTCGGTACGTATTGCAGTTTGAGTCAGGGTACGGTACGTATTGCAGTTTGAGTCAGGGTAAGGTACGTATTGCAGTTTGAGTCAGGGTAAGGTACGTATTGCAGTTTGAGTCAGGGTACGGTACGTATTGCAGTTTGAGTCAGGGTTCGGTACGTATTGCAGTTTGAGTCAGGGTACGGTACGTATTGCAGTTTGAGTCAGGGTACGTATTGCAGTTTGAGTCAGGGTACGGTACGTATTGCAGTTTGAGTCAGGGTACGGTACGTATTGCAGTTTGAGTCAGGGTTCGGTACGTATTGCAGTTTGAGTCAGGGTACGGTACGTATTGCAGTTTGAGTCAGGGTACGTATTGCAGTTTGAGTCAGGGTACGGTACGTATTGCAGTTTGAGTCAGGGTTCGGTACGTATTGCAGTTTGAGTCAGGGTTCGGTACGTATTGCAGTTTGAGTCAGGGTTCGGTACGTATTGCAGTTTGAGTCAGGGTTCGGTACGTATTGCAGTTTGAGTCAGGGTACGGTACGTATTGCAGTTTGAGTCAGGGTACGTATTGCAGTTTGAGTCAGGGTACGTATTGCAGTTTGAGTCAGGGTACGTATTGCAGTTTGAGTCAGGGTTCGGTACGTATTGCAGTTTGAGTCAGGGTTCGGTACGTATTGCAGTTTGAGTCAGGGTACGGTACGTATTGCAGTTTGAGTCAGGGTTCGGTACGTATTGCAGTTTGAGTCAGGGTTCGGTACGTATTGCAGTTTGAGTCAGGGTTCGGTACGTATTGCAGTTTGAGTCAGGGTACGTATTGCAGTTTGAGTCAGGGTTCGGTACGTATTGCAGTTTGAGTCAGGGTACGTATTGCATTTTGAGTCAGGGTACGGTACGTATTGCAGTTTGAGTCAGGGTACGTATTGCAGTTTGAGTCAGGGTACGGTAAGTATTGCAGTTTGAGTCAGGGTTCGGTACGTATTGCAGTTTGAGTCAGGGTACGGTACGTATTGCAGTTTGAGTCAGGGTAAGGTAAGTATTGCAGTTTGAGTAACGGTACGGTACGTATTGCAGTTTGAGTCAGGGTACGGTACGTATTGCAGTTTGAGTCAGGGTACGGTACGTATTGCAGTTTGAGTCAGGGTACGGTACGTATTGCAGTTTGAGTCAGGGTACGGTACGTATTGCAGTTTGAGTAACGGTTCGGTACGTATTGCAGTTTGAGTCAGGGTACGGTACGTATTACAGTTTGAGTCAGGGTTCGGTACGTATTGCAGTTTGAGTCAGGGTTCGGTACGTATTGCAGTTTGAGTCAGGGTTCGGTACGTATTGCAGTTTGAGTCAGGGTTCGGTACGTATTGCAGTTTGAGTCAGGGTACGGTACGTATTGCAGTTTGAGTCAGGGTACGGTACGTATTGCAGTTTGAGTCAGGGTACGGTACGTATTGCAGTTTGAGACAGGGTTCGGTACGTATTGCAGTTTGAGTCAGGGTTCGGTACGTATTGCAGTTTGAGTCAGGGTTCGGTACGTATTGCAGTTTGAGTCAGGGTTCGGTACGTATTGCAGTTTGATTCAGGGTTCGGTACTTATTGCAGTTTGAGTCAGGGTTCGGTACGTATTGCAGTTTGAGTCAGGGTTCGGTACGTATTGCAGTTTGAGTCAGGGTACGGTACGTATTGCAGTTTGAGTCAGGGTTCGGTACGTATTGCAGTTTGAGTCAGGGTACGTATTACAGTTTGAGTCAGGGTACGGTACGTATTGCAGTTTGAGTCAGGGTACGGTACGTATTGCAGTTTGAGTCAGGGTACGGTACGTATTGCAGTTTGAGTCAGGGTACGGTTCGTATTGCAGTTTGAGTCAGGGTTCGGTACGTATTGCAGTTTGAGTCAGGGTTCGGTACGTATTGCAGTTTGAGTCAGGGTACGGTACGTATTGCAGTTTGAGTCAGGGTTCGGTACGTATTGCAGTTTGAGTCAGGGTTCGGTACGTATTGCAGTTTGAGTCAGGGTTCGGTACGTATTGCAGTTTGAGTCAGGGTACGTATTGCAGTTTGAGTCAGGGTTCGGTACGTATAGCAGTTTGAGACAGGGTTCGGTACGTATTGCAGTTTGAGACAGGGTTCGGTACGTATTGCAGTTTGAGTCAGGGTTCGGTACGTATTGCAGTTTGAGTCAGGGTTCGGTACGTATTGCAGTTTGAGTCAGGGTTCGGTACGTATTGCAGTTTGATTCAGGGTTCGGTACTTATTGCAGTTTGAGTCAGGGTTCGGTACGTATTGCAGTTTGAGTCAGGGTTCGGTACGTATTGCAGTTTGAGTCAGGGTACGGTGCGTATTGCAGTTTGAGTCAGGGTTCGGTACGTATTGCAGTTTGAGTCAGGGTACGTATTACAGTTTGAGTCAGGGTTCGGTACGTATTGCAGTTTGAGTCAGGGTACGGTACGTATTGCAGTTTGAGTCGGGGTACGTATTGCAGTTTGAGTCAGGGTACGGTACGTATTGCAGTTTGAGTCAGGGTACGGTACGTATTGCAGTTTGAGTCAGGGTACGTATTGCAGTTTGAGTCAGGGTACGTATTGCAGTTTGAGTCAGGGTACGTATTGCAGTTTGAGTCAGGGTACGTATTGCAGTTTGAGTCAGGGTTCGGTACGTATTGCAGTTTGAGTCAGGGTACGGTACGTATTGCAGTTTGAGTCAGGGTTCGGTACGTATTACAGTTTGAGTAACGGTACGGTACGTATTGCAGTTTGAGTCAGGGTACGGTACGTATTGCAGTTTGAGTCAGGGTTCGGTACGTATTGCATTTTTAGTCAGGGTTCGGTACGTATTGCAGTTTGAGTCAGGGTTCGGTACGTATTGCAGTTTGAGTCAGGGTACGTATTGCAGTTTGAGTCAGGGTTCGGTACGTATTGCAGTTTGAGTCAGGGTACGTATTGCAGTTTGAGTCAGGGTACGGTACGTATTGCAGTTTGAGTCAGGGTTCGGTACGTATTGCAGTTTGAGTCAGGGTACGGTACGTATTGCAGTTTGAGTCAGGGTACGGTACGTATTGCAGTTTGAGTCAGGGTACGGTACGTATTGCAGTTTGAGTCAGGGTACGGTACGTATTGCAGTTTGAGTCAGGGTACGGTAAGTATTGCAGTTTGAGTCAGGGTACGGTACGTATTGCAGTTTGAGTCAGGGTTCGGTACGTATTGCAGTTTGAGTAACGGTACGGTACATATTGCAGTTTGAGTCAGGGTACGGTACGTATTGCAGTTTGAGTCAGGGTTCGGTACGTATTGCAGTTTGAGTCAGAGTACGGTACGTATTGCAGTTTGAGTCAGGGTTCGGTACGTATTGCAGTTTGAGTCAGGGTTCGGTACGTATTGCAGTTTGAGTCAGGGTTCGGTACGTATTGCAGTTTGAGTCAGGGTACGGTACGTATTGCAGTTTGAGTCAGGGTACGGTACGTATTGCAGTTTGAGTCAGGGTTCGGTACGTATTGCAGTTTGAGTCAGGGTTCGGTACGTATTGCAGTTTGAGTCAGGGTACGGTACGTATTGCAGTTTGAGTCAGGGTTCGGTACGTATTGCAGTTTGAGTCAGGGTACGTATTGCAGTTTGAGTCAGGGTTCGGTACGTATTGCAGTTTGAGTCAGGGTACGGTACGTATTGCAGTTTGAGTCAGGGTACGGTACGTATTGCAGTTTGAGTCAGGGTACGGTACGTATTGCAGTTTGAGTCAGGGTTCGGTACGTATTGCAGTTTGAGTCAGGGTACGGTACGTATTGCAGTTTGAGTCAGGGTTCGGTACGTATTGCAGTTTGAGTCAGGGTACGTATTGCAGTTTGAGTCAGGGTACGTATTGCAGTTTGAGTCAGGGTACGGTACGTATTGCAGTTTGAGTCAGGGTACGTATTGCAGTTTGAGTCAGGGTTCGGTACGTATTGCAGTTTGAGTCAGGGTACGTATTGCAGTTTGAGTCAGGGTACGTATTGCAGTTTGAGTCAGGGTTCGGTACGTATTGCAGTTTGAGTCAGGGTTCGGTACGTATTGCAGTTTGAGTCAGGGTTCGGTACGTATTGCAGTTTGAGTCAGGGTTCGGTACGTATTGCAGTTTGAGTCAGGGTTCGGTACGTATTGCAGTTTGAGTCAGGGTACGGTACGTATTGCAGTTTGAGTCAGGGTAAGGTACGTATTGCAGTTTGAGTCAGGGTACGGTACGTATTGCAGTTTGAGTCAGGGTTCGGTACGTATTGCAGTTTGAGTCAGGGTACGGTACGTATTGCAGTTTGAGTCAGGGTACGTATTGCAGTTTGAGTCAGGGTAAGGTACGTATTGCAGTTTGAGTCAGGGTACGGTACGTATTGCAGATTGAGTCAGGGTTCGGTACGTATTGCAGTTTGAGTCAGGGTTCGGTACGTATTGCAGTTTGAGTCAGGGTTCGGTACGTATTGCAGTTTGAGTCAGGGTTCGGTACGTATTGCAGTTTGAGTCAGGGTACGGTACGTATTGCAGTTTGAGTCAGGGTTCGGTACGTATTGCAGTTTGAGTCAGGGTTCGGTACGTATTGCAGTTTGAGTCAGGGTTCGGTACGTATTGCAGTTTGAGTCAGGGTACGTATTGCAGTTTGAGTCAGGGTTCGGTACGTATTGCAGTTTGAGTCAGGGTACGTATTGCATTTTGAGTCAGGGTACGGTACGTATTGCAGTTTGAGTCAGGGTACGTATTGCAGTTTGAGTCAGGGTACGTATTGCAGTTTGAGT
Source organism: Oncorhynchus clarkii lewisi (assembly GCF_045791955.1). Taxonomy (NCBI): domain Eukaryota; kingdom Metazoa; phylum Chordata; class Actinopteri; order Salmoniformes; family Salmonidae; genus Oncorhynchus; species Oncorhynchus clarkii. The sequence goes on along the minus strand of NC_092170.1, from coordinate 46,820,689 downwards.
CAGGGTACGGTAAGTATTGCAGTTTGAGTCAGGGTTCGGTACGTATTGCAGTTTGAGTCAGGGTACGGTACGTATTGCAGTTTGAGTCAGGGTAAGGTACGTATTGCAGTTTGAGTAACGGTACGGTACGTATTGCAGTTTGAGTCAGGGTACGGTACGTATTGCAGTTTGAGTCAGGGTACGGTACGTATTGCAGTTTGAGTCAGGGTACGGTACGTATTGCAGTTTGAGTCAGGGTACGGTAAGTATTGCAGTTTGAGTCAGGGTACGGTACGTATTGCAGTTTGAGTCAGGGTTCGGTACGTATTGCAGTTTGAGTAACGGTACGGTACATATTGCAGTTTGAGTCAGGGTACGGTACGTATTGCAGTTTGAGTCAGGGTTCGGTACGTATTGCAGTTTGAGTCAGGGTACGGTACGTATTGCAGTTTGAGTCAGGGTTCGGTACGTATTGCAGTTTAAGTCAGGGTTCGGTACGTATTGCAGTTTGAGTCAGGGTTCGGTACGTATTGCAGTTTGAGTCAGGGTACGGTACGTATTGCAGTTTGAGTCAGGGTACGGTACGTATTGCAGTTTGAGTCAGGGTTCGGTACGTATTGCAGTTTGAGTCAGGGTACGGTACGTATTGCAGTTTGAGTCAGGGTACGGTACGTATTGCAGTTTGAGTCAGGGTACGTATTGCAGTTTGAGTCAGGGTACGGTACGTATTGCAGTTTGAGTCAGGGTTCGGTACGTATTGCAGTTTGAGTCAGGGTTCGGTACGTATTGCAGTTTGAGTCAGGGTTCGGTACGTATTGCAGTTTGAGTCAGGGTTCGGTACGTATTGCAGTTTGAGTCAGGGTACGGTACGTATTGCAGTTTGAGTCAGGGTACGTATTGCAGTTTGAGTCAGGGTACGTATTGCAGTTTGAGTCAGGGTACGTATTGCAGTTTGAGTCAGGGTTCGGTACGTATTGCAGTTTGAGTCAGGGTTCGGTACGTATTGCAGTTTGAGTCAGGGTACGGTACGTATTGCAGTTTGAGTCAGGGTTCGGTACGTATTGCAGTTTGAGTCAGGGTTCGGTACGTATTGCAGTTTGAGTCAGGGTTCGGTACGTATTGCAGTTTGAGTCAGGGTACGTATTGCAGTTTGAGTCAGGGTTCGGTACGTATTGCAGTTTGAGTCAGGGTACGTATTGCATTTTGAGTCAGGGTACGGTACGTATTGCAGTTTGAGTCAGGGTACGTATTGCAGTTTGAGTCAGGGTACGGTAAGTATTGCAGTTTGAGTCAGGGTTCGGTACGTATTGCAGTTTGAGTCAGGGTACGGTACGTATTGCAGTTTGAGTCAGGGTAAGGTAAGTATTGCAGTTTGAGTAACGGTACGGTACGTATTGCAGTTTGAGTCAGGGTACGGTACGTATTGCAGTTTGAGTCAGGGTACGGTACGTATTGCAGTTTGAGTCAGGGTACGGTACGTATTGCAGTTTGAGTCAGGGTACGGTACGTATTGCAGTTTGAGTAACGGTTCGGTACGTATTGCAGTTTGAGTCAGGGTACGGTACGTATTACAGTTTGAGTCAGGGTTCGGTACGTATTGCAGTTTGAGTCAGGGTTCGGTACGTATTGCAGTTTGAGTCAGGGTTCGGTACGTATTGCAGTTTGAGTCAGGGTTCGGTACGTATTGCAGTTTGAGTCAGGGTACGGTACGTATTGCAGTTTGAGTCAGGGTACGGTACGTATTGCAGTTTGAGTCAGGGTACGGTACGTATTGCAGTTTGAGACAGGGTTCGGTACGTATTGCAGTTTGAGTCAGGGTTCGGTACGTATTGCAGTTTGAGTCAGGGTTCGGTACGTATTGCAGTTTGAGTCAGGGTTCGGTACGTATTGCAGTTTGATTCAGGGTTCGGTACTTATTGCAGTTTGAGTCAGGGTTCGGTACGTATTGCAGTTTGAGTCAGGGTTCGGTACGTATTGCAGTTTGAGTCAGGGTACGGTACGTATTGCAGTTTGAGTCAGGGTTCGGTACGTATTGCAGTTTGAGTCAGGGTACGTATTACAGTTTGAGTCAGGGTACGGTACGTATTGCAGTTTGAGTCAGGGTACGGTACGTATTGCAGTTTGAGTCAGGGTACGGTACGTATTGCAGTTTGAGTCAGGGTACGGTTCGTATTGCAGTTTGAGTCAGGGTTCGGTACGTATTGCAGTTTGAGTCAGGGTTCGGTACGTATTGCAGTTTGAGTCAGGGTACGGTACGTATTGCAGTTTGAGTCAGGGTTCGGTACGTATTGCAGTTTGAGTCAGGGTTCGGTACGTATTGCAGTTTGAGTCAGGGTTCGGTACGTATTGCAGTTTGAGTCAGGGTACGTATTGCAGTTTGAGTCAGGGTTCGGTACGTATAGCAGTTTGAGACAGGGTTCGGTACGTATTGCAGTTTGAGACAGGGTTCGGTACGTATTGCAGTTTGAGTCAGGGTTCGGTACGTATTGCAGTTTGAGTCAGGGTTCGGTACGTATTGCAGTTTGAGTCAGGGTTCGGTACGTATTGCAGTTTGATTCAGGGTTCGGTACTTATTGCAGTTTGAGTCAGGGTTCGGTACGTATTGCAGTTTGAGTCAGGGTTCGGTACGTATTGCAGTTTGAGTCAGGGTACGGTGCGTATTGCAGTTTGAGTCAGGGTTCGGTACGTATTGCAGTTTGAGTCAGGGTACGTATTACAGTTTGAGTCAGGGTTCGGTACGTATTGCAGTTTGAGTCAGGGTACGGTACGTATTGCAGTTTGAGTCGGGGTACGTATTGCAGTTTGAGTCAGGGTACGGTACGTATTGCAGTTTGAGTCAGGGTACGGTACGTATTGCAGTTTGAGTCAGGGTACGTATTGCAGTTTGAGTCAGGGTACGTATTGCAGTTTGAGTCAGGGTACGTATTGCAGTTTGAGTCAGGGTACGTATTGCAGTTTGAGTCAGGGTTCGGTACGTATTGCAGTTTGAGTCAGGGTACGGTACGTATTGCAGTTTGAGTCAGGGTTCGGTACGTATTACAGTTTGAGTAACGGTACGGTACGTATTGCAGTTTGAGTCAGGGTACGGTACGTATTGCAGTTTGAGTCAGGGTTCGGTACGTATTGCATTTTTAGTCAGGGTTCGGTACGTATTGCAGTTTGAGTCAGGGTTCGGTACGTATTGCAGTTTGAGTCAGGGTACGTATTGCAGTTTGAGTCAGGGTTCGGTACGTATTGCAGTTTGAGTCAGGGTACGTATTGCAGTTTGAGTCAGGGTACGGTACGTATTGCAGTTTGAGTCAGGGTTCGGTACGTATTGCAGTTTGAGTCAGGGTACGGTACGTATTGCAGTTTGAGTCAGGGTACGGTACGTATTGCAGTTTGAGTCAGGGTACGGTACGTATTGCAGTTTGAGTCAGGGTACGGTACGTATTGCAGTTTGAGTCAGGGTACGGTAAGTATTGCAGTTTGAGTCAGGGTACGGTACGTATTGCAGTTTGAGTCAGGGTTCGGTACGTATTGCAGTTTGAGTAACGGTACGGTACATATTGCAGTTTGAGTCAGGGTACGGTACGTATTGCAGTTTGAGTCAGGGTTCGGTACGTATTGCAGTTTGAGTCAGAGTACGGTACGTATTGCAGTTTGAGTCAGGGTTCGGTACGTATTGCAGTTTGAGTCAGGGTTCGGTACGTATTGCAGTTTGAGTCAGGGTTCGGTACGTATTGCAGTTTGAGTCAGGGTACGGTACGTATTGCAGTTTGAGTCAGGGTACGGTACGTATTGCAGTTTGAGTCAGGGTTCGGTACGTATTGCAGTTTGAGTCAGGGTACGGTACGTATTGCAGTTTGAGTCAGGGTTCGGTACGTATTGCAGTTTGAGTCAGGGTACGTATTGCAGTTTGAGTCAGGGTTCGGTACGTATTGCAGTTTGAGTCAGGGTACGGTACGTATTGCAGTTTGAGTCAGGGTACGGTACGTATTGCAGTTTGAGTCAGGGTACGGTACGTATTGCAGTTTGAGTCAGGGTTCGGTACGTATTGCAGTTTGAGTCAGGGTACGGTACGTATTGCAGTTTGAGTCAGGGTTCGGTACGTATTGCAGTTTGAGTCAGGGTACGTATTGCAGTTTGAGTCAGGGTACGTATTGCAGTTTGAGTCAGGGTACGGTACGTATTGCAGTTTGAGTCAGGGTACGTATTGCAGTTTGAGTCAGGGTTCGGTACGTATTGCAGTTTGAGTCAGGGTACGTATTGCAGTTTGAGTCAGGGTACGTATTGCAGTTTGAGTCAGGGTTCGGTACGTATTGCAGTTTGAGTCAGGGTTCGGTACGTATTGCAGTTTGAGTCAGGGTTCGGTACGTATTGCAGTTTGAGTCAGGGTTCGGTACGTATTGCAGTTTGAGTCAGGGTTCGGTACGTATTGCAGTTTGAGTCAGGGTACGGTACGTATTGCAGTTTGAGTCAGGGTAAGGTACGTATTGCAGTTTGAGTCAGGGTACGGTACGTATTGCAGTTTGAGTCAGGGTTCGGTACGTATTGCAGTTTGAGTCAGGGTACGGTACGTATTGCAGTTTGAGTCAGGGTACGTATTGCAGTTTGAGTCAGGGTAAGGTACGTATTGCAGTTTGAGTCAGGGTACGGTACGTATTGCAGATTGAGTCAGGGTTCGGTACGTATTGCAGTTTGAGTCAGGGTTCGGTACGTATTGCAGTTTGAGTCAGGGTTCGGTACGTATTGCAGTTTGAGTCAGGGTTCGGTACGTATTGCAGTTTGAGTCAGGGTACGGTACGTATTGCAGTTTGAGTCAGGGTACGGTACGTATTGCAGTTTGAGTCAGGGTTCGGTACGTATTGCAGTTTGAGTCAGGGTTCGGTACGTATTGCAGTTTGAGTCAGGGTTCGGTACGTATTGCAGTTTGAGTCAGGGTACGTGCAGTTTGAGTCAGGGTTCGGTACGTATTGCAGTTTGAGTCAGGGTACGTATTGCATTTTGAGTCAGGGTACGGTACGTATTGCAGTTTGAGTCAGGGTACGTATTGCAGTTTGAGTCAGGGTACGTATTGCAGTTTGAGTCAGGGTACGGTAAGTATTGCAGTTTGAGTCAGGGTTCGGTACGTATTGCAGTTTGAGTCAGGGTACGGTACGTATTGCAGTTTGAGTCAGGGTAAGGTACGTATTGCAGTTTGAGTAACGGTACGGTACGTATTGCAGTTTGAGTCAGGGTACGGTACGTATTGCAGTTTGAGTCAGGGTACGGTACGTATTGCAGTTTGAGTCAGGGTACGGTACGTATTGCAGTTTGAGTCAGGGTACGGTAAGTATTGCAGTTTGAGTCAGGGTACGGTACGTATTGCAGTTTGAGTCAGGGTTCGGTACGTATTGCAGTTTGAGTAACGGTACGGTACATATTGCAGTTTGAGTCAGGGTACGGTACGTATTGCAGTTTGAGTCAGGGTTCGGTACGTATTGCAGTTTGAGTCAGGGTACGGTACGTATTGCAGTTTGAGTCAGGGTTCGGTACGTATTGCAGTTTAAGTCAGGGTTCGGTACGTATTGCAGTTTGAGTCAGGGTTCGGTACGTATTGCAGTTTGAGTCAGGGTACGGTACGTATTGCAGTTTGAGTCAGGGTACGGTACGTATTGCAGTTTGAGTCAGGGTTCGGTACGTATTGCAGTTTGAGTCAGGGTACGGTACGTATTGCAGTTTGAGTCAGGGTTCGGTACGTATTGCAGTTTGAGTCAGGGTACGTATTGCAGTTTGAGTCAGGGTTCGGTACGTATTGCAGTTTGAGTCAGGGTATGGTACGTATTGCAGTTTGAGTCAGGGTACGGTACGTATTGCAGTTTGAGTCAGGGTACGGTACGTATTGCAGTTTGAGTCAGGGTTCGGTACGTATTGCAGTTTGAGTCAGGGTACGGTACGTATTGCAGTTTGAGTCAGGGTTCGGTACGTATTGCAGTTTGAGTCAGGGTACGTATTGCAGTTTGAGTCAGGGTACGTATTGCAGTTTGAGTCAGGGTACGGTACGTATTGCAGTTTGAGTCAGGGTACGTATTGCAGTTTGAGTCAGGGTTCGGTACGTATTGCAGTTTGAGTCAGGGTACGTATTGCAGTTTGAGTCAGGGTACGTATTGCAGTTTGAGTCAGGGTTCGGTACGTATTGCAGTTTGAGTCAGGGTTCGGTACGTATTGCAGTTTGAGTCAGGGTTCGGTACGTATTGCAGTTTGAGTCAGGGTTCGGTACGTATTGCAGTTTGAGTCAGGGTTCGGTACGTATTGCAGTTTGAGTCAGGGTACGGTACGTATTGCAGTTTGAGTCAGGGTTCGGTACGTATTGCAGTTTGAGTCAGGGTAAGGTACGTATTGCAGTTTGAGTCAGGGTACGGTACGTATTGCAGTTTGAGTCAGGGTTCGGTACGTATTGCAGTTTGAGTCAGGGTACGGTACGTATTGCAGTTTGAGTCAGGGTACGTATTGCAGTTTGAGTCAGGGTAAGGTACGTATTGCAGTTTGAGTCAGGGTACGGTACGTATTGCAGTTTGAGTCAGGGTTCGGTACGTATTGCAGTTTGAGTCAGGGTTCGGTACGTATTGCAGTTTGAGTCAGGGTTCGGTACGTATTGCAGTTTGAGTCAGGGTTCGGTACGTATTGCAGTTTGAGTCAGGGTACGGTACGTATTGCAGTTTGAGTCAGGGTTCGGTACGTATTGCAGTTTGAGTCAGGGTTCGGTACGTATTGCAGTTTGAGTCAGGGTTCGGTACGTATTGCAGTTTGAGTCAGGGTACGTATTGCAGTTTGAGTCAGGGTTCGGTACGTATTGCAGTTTGAGTCAGGGTACGTATTGCATTTTGAGTCAGGGTACGGTACGTATTGCAGTTTGAGTCAGGGTACGTATTGCAGTTTGAGTCAGGGTACGTATTGCAGTTTGAGTCAGGGTACGGTAAGTATTGCAGTTTGAGTCAGGGTTCGGTACGTATTGCAGTTTGAGTCAGGGTACGGTACGTATTGCAGTTTGAGTCAGGGTAAGGTATGTATTGCAGTTTGAGTAACGGTACGGTACGTATTGCAGTTTGAGTCAGGGTACGGTACGTATTGCAGTTTGAGTCAGGGTACGGTACGTATTGCAGTTTGAGTCAGGGTACGGTACGTATTGCAGTTTGAGTCAGGGTACGGTACGTATTGCAGTTTGAGTAACGGTTCGGTACGTATTGCAGTTTGAGTCAGGGTACGGTACGTATTGCAGTTTGAGTCAGGGTTCGGTACGTATTGCAGTTTGAGTCAGGGTTCGGTACGTATTGCAGTTTGAGTCAGGGTACGGTACGTATTGCAGTTTGAGTCAGGGTTCGGTACGTATTGCAGTTTGAGTCAGGGTACGTATTACAGTTTGAGTCAGGGTTCGGTACGTATTGCAGTTTGAGTCAGGGTACGGTACGTATTGCAGTTTGAGTCAGGGTACGGTACGTATTGCAGTTTGAGTCAGGGTACGGTACGTATTGCAGTTTGAGACAGGGTTCGGTACGTATTGCAGTTTGAGTCAGGGTTCGGTACGTATTGCAGTTTGAGTCAGGGTTCGGTACGTATTGCAGTTTGAGTCAGGGTTCGGTACGTATTGCAGTTTGATTCAGGGTTCGGTACTTATTGCAGTTTGAGTCAGGGTTCGGTACGTATTGCAGTTTGAGTCAGGGTTCGGTACGTATTGCAGTTTGAGTCAGGGTACGGTACGTATTGCAGTTTGAGTCAGGGTTCGGTACGTATTGCAGTTTGAGTCAGGGTACGTATTACAGTTTGAGTCAGGGTACGGTACGTATTGCAGTTTGAGTCAGGGTACGGTACGTATTGCAGTTTGAGTAACGGTTCGGTACGTATTGCAGTTTGAGTCAGGGTACGGTACGTATTGCAGTTTGAGTCAGGGTTCGGTACGTATTGCAGTTTGAGTCAGGGTTCGGTACGTATTGCAGTTTGAGTCAGGGTACGGTACGTATTGCAGTTTGAGTCAGGGTTCGGTACGTATTGCAGTTTGAGTCAGGGTACGTATTACAGTTTGAGTCAGGGTTCGGTACGTATTGCAGTTTGAGTCAGGGTACGGTACGTATTGCAGTTTGAGTCAGGGTACGGTACGTATTGCAGTTTGAGTCAGGGTACGGTACGTATTGCAGTTTGAGACAGGGTTCGGTACGTATTGCAGTTTGAGTCAGGGTTCGGTACGTATTGCAGTTTGAGTCAGGGTTCGGTACGTATTGCAGTTTGAGTCAGGGTTCGGTACGTATTGCAGTTTGAGTCAGGGTTCGGTACTTATTGCAGTTTGAGTCAGGGTTCGGTACGTATTGCAGTTTGAGTCAGGGTTCGGTACGTATTGCAGTTTGAGTCAGGGTACGGTACGTATTGCAGTTTGAGTCAGGGTTCGGTACGTATTGCAGTTTGAGTCAGGGTACGTATTACAGTTTGAGTCAGGGTTCGGTACGTATTGCAGTTTGAGTCAGGGTACGGTACTTATTGCAGTTTGAGTCAGGGTACGGTACGTATTGCAGTTTGAGTCAGGGTACGGTACGTATTGCAGTTTGAGTCAGGGTACGGTACGTATTGCAGTTTGAGTCAGGGTACGGTTCGTATTGCAGTTTGAGTCAGGGTTCGGTACGTATTGCAGTTTGAGTCAGGGTTCGGTACGTATTGCAGTTTGAGTCAGGGTACGGTACGTATTGCAGTTTGAGTCAGGGTTCGGTACGTATTGCAGTTTGAGTCAGGGTTCGGTACGTATTGCAGTTTGAGTCAGGGTTCGGTACGTATTGCAGTTTGAGTCAGGGTACGTATTGCAGTTTGAGTCAGGGTTCGGTACGTATTGCAGTTTGAGACAGGGTTCGGTACGTATTGCAGTTTGAGACAGGGTTCGGTACGTATTGCAGTTTGAGTCAGGGTTCGGTACGTATTGCAGTTTGAGTCAGGGTTCGGTACGTATTGCAGTTTGAGTCAGGGTTCGGTACGTATTGCAGTTTGATTCAGGGTTCGGTACTTATTGCAGTTTGAGTCAGGGTTCGGTACGTATTGCAGTTTGAGTCAGGGTTCGGTACGTATTGCAGTTTGAGTCAGGGTACGGTGCGTATTGCAGTTTGAGTCAGGGTTCGGTACGTATTGCAGTTTGAGTCAGGGTACGTATTACAGTTTGAGTCAGGGTTCGGTACGTATTGCAGTTTGAGTCAGGGTACGGTACGTATTGCAGTTTGAGTCGGGGTACGTATTGCAGTTTGAGTCAGGGTACGGTACGTATTGCAGTTTGAGTCAGGGTACGGTACGTATTGCAGTTTGAGTCAGGGTACGTATTGCAGTTTGAGTCAGGGTACGTATTGCAGTTTGAGTCAGGGTACGTATTGCAGTTTGAGTCAGGGTACGTATTGCAGTTTGAGTCAGGGTTCGGTACGTATTGCAGTTTGAGTCAGGGTACGGTACGTATTGCAGTTTGAGTCAGGGTTCGGTACGTATTACAGTTTGAGTAACGGTACGGTACGTATTGCAGTTTGAGTCAGGGTACGGTACGTATTGCAGTTTGAGTCAGGGTTCGGTACGTATTGCAGTTTGAGTCAGGGTTCGGTACGTATTGCAGTTTGAGTCAGGGTTCGGTACGTATTGCAGTTTGAGTCAGGGTACGTATTGCAGTTTGAGTCAGGGTTCGGTACGTATTGCAGTTTGAGTCAGGGTACGTATTGCAGTTTGAGTCAGGGTACGGTACGTATTGCAGTTTGAGTCAGGGTTCGGTACGTATTGCAGTTTGAGTCAGGGTACGGTACGTATTGCAGTTTGAGTCAGGGTACGGTACGTATTGCAGTTTGAGTCAGGGTACGGTACGTATTGCAGTTTGAGTCAGGGTACGGTACGTATTGCAGTTTGAGTCAGGGTACGGTAAGTATTGCAGTTTGAGTCAGGGTACGGTACGTATTGCAGTTTGAGTCAGGGTTCGGTACGTATTGCAGTTTGAGTCAGGGTACGGAACGTATTGCAGTTTGAGTCAGGGTACGGTACGTATTGCAGTTTGAGTCAGGGTTCGGTACGTATTGCAGTTTGAGTCAGGGTACGGTACGTATTGCAGTTTGAGTCAGGGTTCGGTACGTATTGCAGTTTGAGTCAGGGTTCGGTACGTATTGCAGTTTGAGTCAGGGTTCGGTACGTATTGCAGTTTGAGTCAGGGTACGGTACGTATTGCAGTTTGAGTCAGGGTACGTATTGCAGTTTGAGTCAGGGTTCGGTACGTATTGCAGTTTGAGTCAGGGTACGGTACGTATTGCAGTTTGAGTCAGGGTACAGGGTACGGTACGTATTGCAGTTTGAGTCAGGGTTCGGTACGTATTGCAGTTTGAGTCAGGGTACGTATTGCAGTTTGAGTCAGGGTTCGGTACGTATTGCAGTTTGAGTCAGGGTTCGGTACGTATTGCAGTTTGAGTCAGGGTTCGGTACGTATTACAGTTTGAGTCAGGGTTCGGTACGTATTGCAGTTTGAGTCAGGGTACGGTACGTATTGCAGTTTGAGTCAGGGTACGTATTGCAGTTTGAGTCAGGGTTCGGTACGTATTGCAGTTTGAGTCAGGGTACGTATTGCAGTTTGAGTCAGGGTACGTATTGCAGTTTGAGTCAGGGTTCGGTACGTATTGCAGTTTGAGTCAGGGTTCGGTACGTATTGCAGTTTGAGTCAGGGTACGGTACGTATTGCAGTTTGAGTCAGGGTTCGGTACGTATTGCAGTTTGAGTCAGGGTACGTATTACAGTTTGAGTAACGGTACGGTACGTATTGCAGTTTGAGTCAGGGTACGTATTGCAGTTTGAGTCAGGGTTCGGTACGTATTGCAGTTTGAGTCAGGGTACGGTACGTATTGCAGTTTGAGTCAGGGTTCGGTACGTATTGCAGTTTGAGTCAGGGTACGGTACGTATTGCAGTTTGAGTAACGGTACGGTACGTATTACAGTTTGAGTCAGGGTAAGGTACGTATTGCAGTTTGAGACAGGGTACGGTACGTATTGCAGTTTGAGTCAGGGTTCGGTAGGTATTGCAGTTTGAGTCAGGGTACGGTACGTATTGCAGTTTGAGTAACGGTACGGTACGTATTACAGTTTGAGTCAGGGTAAGGTACGTATTGCAGTTTGAGTCAGGGTACGGTACGTATTGCAGTTTGAGTCAGGGTACGGTACGTATTGCAGTTTGAGTCAGGGTTCGGTACGTATTGCAGTTTGAGTCAGGGTACGTATTACAGTTTGAGTAACGGTACGGTACGTATTGCAGTTTGAGTCAGGGTACGTATTGCAGTTTGAGTCAGGGTTCGGTACGTATTGCAGTTTGAGTCAGGGTACGGTACTTATTGCAGTTTGAGTCAGGGTTCGGTACGTATTGCAGTTTGAGTCAGGGTACGTATTACAGTTTGAGTAACGGTACGGTACGTATTGCAGTTTGAGTCAGGGTACGGTACGTATTGCAGTTTGAGTCAGGGTTCGGTACGTATTGCAGTTTGAGTCAGGGTACGTATTGCAGTTTGAGTCAGGGTTCGGTAGGTATTGCAGTTTGAGTCAGGGTACGGTACGTATTGCAGTTTGAGTCAGGGTTCGGTACGTATTGCAGTTTGAGTCAGGGTACGGTACGTATTGCAGTTTGAGTAACGGTACGGTACGTATTACAGTTTGAGTCAGGGTAAGGTACGTATTGCAGTTTGAGACATAGTACGGTACGTATTGCAGTTTGAGTCAGGGTTCGGTACGTATTGCAGTTTGAGTCAGGGTACGGTACGTATTGCAGTTTGAGTCAGGGTACGGTACGTATTGCAGTTTGAGTCAGGGTACGGTACGTATTGCAGTTTGAGTCAGGGTACGGTACGTATTGCAGTTTGAGTCAGGGTACGGTACGTATTGCAGTTTGAGTCAGGGTACGGTACGTATTGCAGTTTGAGTCAGGGTACGGTACGTATTGCAGTTTGAGTCAGGGTACGGTACGTATTGCAGTTTGAGTCAGGGTACGGTACGTATTACAGTTTGAGTCAGGGTTCGGTACGTATTGCAGTTTGAGTCAGGGTTCGGTACGTATTGCAGTTTGAGTCAGGGTACGGTACGTATTGCAGTTTGAGTCAGGGTACGGTACGTATTGCAGTTTGAGTCAGGGTACGTATTACAGTTTGAGTCAGGGTTCGGTACGTATTGCAGTTTGAGACAGGGTTCGGTACGTATTGCAGTTTGAGTCAGGGTTCGGTACGTATTGCAGTTTGAGTCAGGGTTCGGTACGTATTGCAGTTTGAGTCAGGGTTCGGTACGTATTGCAGTTTGATTCAGGGTTCGGTACTTATTGCAGTTTGAGTCAGGGTTCGGTACGTATTGCAGTTTGAGTCAGGGTTCGGTACGTATTGCAGTTTGAGTCAGGGTACGGTACGTATTGCAGTTTGAGTCAGGGTTCGGTACGTATTGCAGTTTGAGTCAGGGTACGTATTACAGCTTGAGTCAGGGTTCGGTACGTATTGCAGTTTGAGTCAGGGTACGGTACATATTGCAGTTTGAGTCAGGGTACGGTACGTATTGCAGTTTGAGTCAGGGTACGGTACGTATTGCAGTTTGAGTCAGGGTACGGTACGTATTGCAGTTTGAGTCAGGGTTCGGTACGTATTGCAGTTTGAGTCAGGGTTCGGTACGTATTGCAGTTTGAGTCAGGGTACGGTACGTATTGCAGTTTGAGTCAGGGTTCGGTACGTATTGCAGTTTGAGTCAGGGTTCGGTACGTATTGCAGTTTGAGTCAGGGTACGTATTGCAGTTTGAGTCAGGGTACGTATTGCAGTTTGAGTCAGGGTTCGGTACGTATTGCAGTTTGAGACAGGGTTCGGTACGTATTGCAGTTTGAGACAGGGTTCGGTACGTATTGCAGTTTGAGTCAGGGTTCGGTACGTATTGCAGTTTGAGTCAGGGTTCGGTACGTATTGCAGTTTGAGTCAGGGTTCGGTACGTATTGCAGTTTGAGTCAGGGTTCGGTACGTATTGCAGTTTGATTCAGGGTTCGGTACTTATTGCAGTTTGAGTCAGGGTTCGGTACGTATTGCAGTTTGAGTCAGGGTTCGGTACGTATTGCAGTTTGAGTCAGGGTACGGTACGTATTGCAGTTTGAGTCAGGGTTCGGTACGTATTGCAGTTTGAGTCAGGGTACGTATTACAGTTTGAGTCAGGGTTCGGTACGTATTGCAGTTTGAGTCAGGGTACGGTACATATTGCAGTTTGAGTCAGGGTACGGTACGTATTGCAGTTTGAGTCAGGGTACGGTACGTATTGCAGTTTGAGTCAGGGTACGGTACGTATTGCAGTTTGAGTCAGGGTTCGGTACGTATTGCAGTTTGAGTCAGGGTTCGGTACGTATTGCAGTTTGAGTCAGGGTACGGTACGTATTGCAGTTTGAGTCAGGGTACGGTACGTATTGCAGTTTGAGTCAGGGTACGTATTGCAGTTTGAGTCAGGGTACGTATTGCAGTTTGAGTCAGGGTTCGGTACGTATTGCAGTTTGAGTCAGGGTACGTATTACAGTTTGAGTCAGGGTTCGGTACGTATTGCAGTTTGAGTCAGGGTACGGTACGTATTGCAGTTTGAGTCAGGGTACGGTACGTATTGCAGTTTGAGTCAGGGTACGTATTGCAGTTTGAGTCAGGGTACGTATTGCAGTTTGAGTCAGGGTTCGGTACGTATTGCAGTTTGAGTCAGGGTACGGTACGTATTGCAGTTTGAGTCAGGGTTCGGTACGTATTACAGTTTGAGTAACGGTACGGTACGTATTGCAGTTTGAGTCAGGGTACGGTATGTATTGCAGTTTGAGTCAGGGTTCGGTACGTATTGCAGTTTGAGTCAGGGTTCGGTACGTATTGCAGTTTGAGTCAGGGTTCGGTACGTATTGCAGTTTGAGTCAGGGTACGTATTGCAGTTTGAGTCAGGGTTCGGTACGTATTGCAGTTTGAGTCAGGGTACGTATTGCAGTTTGAGTCAGGGTTCGGTACGTATTGCAGTTTGAGTCAGGGTACGGTACGTATTGCAGTTTGAGTCAGGGTACGGTACGTATTGCAGTTTGAGTCAGGGTATGGTACGTATTGCAGTTTGAGTAAGGGTACGGTACGTATTGCAGTTTGAGTCAGGGTAGGGTAAGTATTGCAGTTTGAGTCAGGGTACGGTACGTATTGCAGTTTGAGTCAGGGTTCGGTACGTATTGCAGTTTGAGTCAGGGTACGGTAAGTATTGCAGTTTGAGTCAGGGTACGGTACGTATTGCAGTTTGAGTCAGGGTACGGTACGTATTGCAGTTTGAGTCAGGGTACGGTAAGTATTGCAGTTTGAGTCAGGGTACGGTACGTATTGCAGTTTGAGTCAGGGTTCGGTACGTATTGCAGTTTGAGTAACGGTACGGTACATATTGCAGTTTGAGTCAGGGTACGGTACGTATTGCAGTTTGAGTCAGGGTACGGTACGTATTGCAGTTTGAGTCAGGGTACGGTACGTATTGCAGTTTGAGTCAGGGTTCGGTACGTATTGCAGTTTGAGTCAGGGTTCGGTACGTATTGCAGTTTGAGTCAGGGTACGGTACGTATTGCAGTTTGAGTCAGGGTACGGTACGTATTGCAGTTTGAGTCAGGGTACGTATTGCAGTTTGAGTCAGGGTACGTATTGCAGTTTGAGTCAGGGTTCGGTACGTATTGCAGTTTGAGTCAGGGTACGGTACGTATTGCAGTTTGAGTCAGGGTTCGGTACGTATTACAGTTTGAGTAACGGTACGGTACGTATTGCAGTTTGAGTCAGGGTACGGTATGTATTGCAGTTTGAGTCAGGGTTCGGTACGTATTGCAGTTTGAGTCAGGGTTCGGTACGTATTGCAGTTTGAGTCAGGGTTCGGTACGTATTGCAGTTTGAGTCAGGGTACGTATTGCAGTTTGAGTCAGGGTTCGGTACGTATTGCAGTTTGAGTCAGGGTACGTATTGCAGTTTGAGTCAGGGTTCGGTACGTATTGCAGTTTGAGTCAGGGTACGGTACGTATTGCAGTTTGAGTCAGGGTACGGTACGTATTGCAGTTTGAGTCAGGGTATGGTACGTATTGCAGTTTGAGTCAGGGTACGGTACGTATTGCAGTTTGAGTCAGGGTACGGTAAGTATTGCAGTTTGAGTCAGGGTACGGTACGTATTGCAGTTTGAGTCAGGGTTCGGTACGTATTGCAGTTTGAGTCAGGGTACGGTAAGTATTGCAGTTTGAGTCAGGGTACGGTACGTATTGCAGTTTGAGTCAGGGTACGGTACGTATTGCAGTTTGAGTCAGGGTACGGTAAGTATTGCAGTTTGAGTCAGGGTACGGTACGTATTGCAGTTTGAGTCAGGGTTCGGTACGTATTGCAGTTTGAGTAACGGTACGGTACATATTGCAGTTTGAGTCAGGGTACGGTACGTATTGCAGTTTGAGTCAGGGTACGGTACGTATTGCAGTTTGAGTCAGGGTACGGTACGTATTGCAGTTTGAGTCAGGGTTCGGTACGTATTGCAGTTTGAGTCAGGGTTCGGTACGTATTGCAGTTTGAGTCAGGGTACGGTACGTATTGCAGTTTGAGTCAGGGTACGGTACGTATTGCAGTTTGAGTCAGGGTTCGGTACGTATTGCAGTTTGAGTCAGGGTACGTATTGCAGTTTGAGTCAGGGTTCGGTACGTATTGCAGTTTGAGTCAGGGTACGGTACGTATTGCAATTTTGAGTCAGGGTACGGTACGTATTGCAGTTTGAGTCAGGGTTCGGTACGTATTGCAGTTTGAGTCAGGGTACGTATTGCAGTTTGAGTCAGGGTTCGGTACGTATTGCAGTTTGAGTCAGGGTTCGGTACGTATTGCAGTTTGAGTCAGGGTTCGGTACGTATTGCAGTTTGAGTCAGGGTTCGGTACGTATTGCAGTTTGAGTCAGGGTACGGTACGTATTGCAGTTTGAGTCAGGGTACGTATTGCAGTTTGAGTCAGGGTACGTATTACAGTTTGAGTCAGGGTTCGGTACGTATTGCAGTTTGAGTCAGGGTACGGTACGTATTGCAGTTTGAGTCAGGGTACGTATTGCAGTTTGAGTCAGGGTTCGGTACGTATTGCAGTTTGAGTCAGGGTACGTATTGCAGTTTGAGTCAGGGTTCGGTACGTATTGCAGTTTGAGTCAGGGTACGTATTGCAGTTTGAGTCAGGGTTCGGTACGTATTGCAGTTTGAGTCAGGGTTCGGTACGTATTGCAGTTTGAGTCAGGGTACGGTACGTATTGCAGTTTGAGTCAGGGTTCGGTACGTATTGCAGTTTGAGTCAGGGTTCGGTACGTATTGCAGTTTGAGTCAGGGTTCGGTACGTATTGCAGTTTGAGTCAGGGTACGTATTGCAGTTTGAGTCAGGGTTCGGTACGTATTGCAGTTTGAGTCAGGGTACGGTACGTATTGCAGTTTGAGTCAGGGTACGGTACGTATTGCAGTTTGAGTAACGGTACGGTACGTATTACAGTTTGAGTCAGGGTTCGGTACGTATTGCAGTTTGAGTCAGGGTACGTATTGCAGTTTGAGTCAGGGTTCGGTACGTATTGCAGTTTGAGTCAGGGTACGGTACGTATTGCAGTTTGAGTCAGGGTTCGGTACGTATTGCAGTTTGAGTCAGGGTTCGGTACGTATTGCAGTTCGAGTCAGGGTACGGTACGTATTGCAGTTTGAGTCAGGGTACGTATTGCAGCTTGAGACAGGGTACGGTACGTATTGCAGTTTGAGTCAGGGTTCGGTACGTATTGCAGTTTGAGTCAGGGTAAGGTACGTATTGCAGTTTGAGTCAGGGTACGGTACGTATTGCAGTTTGAGTCAGGGTTCGGTACGTATTGCAGTTTGAGTCAGGGTACGTATTGCAGTTTGAGTCAGGGTTCGGTACGTATTGCAGTTTGAGTCAGGGTAAGGTACGTATTGCAGTTTGAGTCAGGGTACGTATTGCAGTTTGAGTCAGGGTACGTATTGCAGTTTGAGTCAGGGTACGGTAAGTATTGCAGTTTGAGTCAGGGTTCGGTACGTATTGCAGTTTGAGTCAGGGTACGGTACGTATTGCAGTTTGAGTCAGGGTAAGGTACGTATTGCAGTTTGAGTAACGGTACGGTACGTATTGCAGTTTGAGTCAGGGTACGGTACGTATTGCAGTTTGAGTCAGAGTACGGTACGTATTGCAGTTTGAGTCAGGGTACGGTACGTATTGCAGTTTGAGTCAGGGTACGGTACGTATTGCAGTTTGAGTAACGGTTCGGTACGTATTGCAGTTTGAGTCAGGGTTCGGTACGTATTGCAGTTTGAGTCAGGGTTCGGTACGTATTGCTGTTTGAGTCAGGGTACGGTACGTATTGCAGTTTGAGTCAGGGTACGGTACGTATTGCAGTTTGAGTCAGGGTACGTATTACAGTTTGAGTCAGGGTTCGGTACGTATTGCAGTTTGAGACAGGGTTCGTTACGTATTGCAGTTTGAGACAGGGTTCGGTACGTATTGCAGTTTGAGTCAGGGTTCGGTACGTATTGCAGTTTGAGTCAGGGTTCGGTACGTATTGCAGTTTGAGTCAGGGTTCGGTACGTATTGCAGTTTGAGACAGGGTACGGTACGTATTGCAGTTTGAGTCAGGGTTCGGTACGTATTGCAGTTTGAGTCAGGGTACGTATTACAGTTTGAGTCAGGGTTCGGTACGTATTGCAGTTTGAGTCAGGGTACGGTACGTATTGCAGTTTGAGTCAGGGTACGGTACGTATTGCAGTTTGAGTCAGGGTACGGTACGTATTGCAGTTTGAGTCAGGGTACGGTACGTATTGCAGTTTGAGTCAGGGTTCGGTACGTATTGCAGTTTGAGTCAGGGTACGGTACGTATTGCAATTTGAGTCAGGGTTCGATACGTATTGCAGTTTGAGTCAGGGTTCGGTACGTATTGCAGTTTGAGTCAGGGTTCGGTACGTATTGCAGTTTGAGTCAGGGTTCGGTACGTATTGCAGTTTGAGTCAGGGTTCGGTACGTATTGCAGTTTGAGTCAGGGTACGGTACGTATTGCAGTTTGAGTCAGGGTTCGGTACGTATTGCAGTTTGAGTCAGGGTACGTATTACAGTTTGAGTCAGGGTTCGGTACGTATTGCAGTTTGAGTGAGGGTACGGTACGTATTGCAGTTTGAGTCGGGGTACGTATTGCAGTTTGAGTCAGGGTACGGTACGTATTGCAGTTTGAGTCAGGGTACGGTACGTATTGCAGTTTGAGTCAGGGTACGTATTGCAGTTTGAGTCAGGGTACGTATTGCAGTTTGAGTCAGGGTTCGGTACGTATTGCAGTTTGAGTCAGGGTACGGTACGTATTGCAGTTTGAGTCAGGGTTCGGTACGTATTACAGTTTGAGTAACGGTACGGTACGTATTGCAGTTTGAGTCAGGGTACGGTATGTATTGCAGTTTGAGTCAGGGTTCGGTACGTATTGCAGTTTGAGTCAGGGTTCGGTACGTATTGCAGTTTGAGTCAGGGTTCGGTACGTATTGCAGTTTGAGTCAGGGTACGTATTGCAGTTTGAGTCAGGGTTCGGTACGTATTGCAGTTTGAGTCAGGGTACGGTACGTATTGCAGTTTGAGTCAGGGTACGGTACGTATTGCAGTTTGAGTCAGGGTACGGTACGTATTGCAGTTTGAGTCAGGGTACGTATTGCAGTTTGAGTCAGGGTACGGTACGTATTGCAGTTTGAGTCAGGGTTCGGTACGTATTGCAGTTTGAGTAACGGTACGGTACATATTGCAGTTTGAGTCAGGGTACGGTACGTATTGCAGTTTGAGTCAGGGTTCGGTACGTATTGCAGTTTGAGTCAGGGTACGGTACGTATTGCAGTTTGAGTCAGGGTTCGGTACGTATTGCAGTTTGAGTCAGGGTTCGGTACGTATTGCAGTTTGAGTCAGGGTACGGTACGTATTGCAGTTTGAGTCAGGGTACGGTACGTATTGCAGTTTGAGTAACGGTTCGGTACGTATTGCAGTTTGAGTCAGGGTACGGTACGTATTGCAGTTTGAGTCAGGGTACGGTACGTATTGCAGTTTGAGTCAGGGTACGTATTACAGTTTGAGTCAGGGTTCGGTACGTATTGCAGTTTGAGACAGGGTTCGGTACGTATTGCAGTTTGAGTCAGGGTTCGGTACGTATTGCAGTTTGAGTCAGGGTTCGGTACGTATTGCAGTTTGAGTCAGGGTTCGGTACGTATTGCAGTTTGAGTCAGGGTACGTATTACAGTTTGAGTCAGGGTTCGGTACGTATTGCAGTTTGAGTCAGGGTTCGGTACGTATTGCAGTTTGAGTCAGGGTACGGTACGTATTGCAGTTTGAGTCAGGGTACGTATTGCAGTTTGAGTCAGGGTACGGTAAGTATTGCAGTTTGAGTCAGGGTTCGGTACGTATTGCAGTTTGAGTCAGGGTACGGTACGTATTGCAGTTTGAGTCAGGGTAAGGTACGTATTGCAGTTTGAGTAACGGTACGGTACGTATTGCAGTTTGAGTCAGGGTACGGTACGTATTGCAGTTTGAGTCAGGGTACGGTACGTATTGCAGTTTGAGTCAGGGTACGGTACGTATTGCAGTTTGAGTCAGGGTACGGTACGTATTGCAGTTTGAGTAACGGTTCGGTACGTATTGCAGTTTGAGTCAGGGTTCGGTACGTATTGCAGCTTGAGTCAGGGTTCGGTACGTATTGCTGTTTGAGTCAGGGTACGGTACGTATTGCAGTTTGAGTCAGGGTACGGTACGTATTGCAGTTTGAGTCAGGGTACGTATTACAGTTTGAGTCAGGGTTCGGTACGTATTGCAGTTTGAGACAGGGTTCGGTACGTATTGCAGTTTGAGACAGGGTTCGGTACGTATTGCAGTTTGAGTCAGGGTTCGGTACGTATTGCAGTTTGAGTCAGGGTTCGGTACGTATTGCAGTTTGAGTCAGGGCTCGGTACGTATTGCAGTTTGAGACAGGGTACGGTACGTATTGCAGTTTGAGTCAGGGTTCGGTACGTATTGCAGTTTGAGTCAGGGTACGTATTACAGTTTGAGTCAGGGTTCGGTACGTATTGCAGTTTGAGTCAGGGTACGGTACGTATTGCAGTTTGAGTCAGGGTACGGTACGTATTGCAGTTTGAGTCAGGGTTCGGTACGTATTGCAGTTTGAGTCAGGGTACGGTACGTATTGCAGTTTGAGTCAGGGTTCGGTACGTATTGCAGTTTGAGTCAGGGTTCGGTACTTATTGCAGTTTGAGTCAGGGTTCGGTACGTATTGCAGTTTGAGTCAGGGTTCGGTACGTATTGCAGTTTGAGTCAGGGTTCGGTACGTATTGCAGTTTGAGTCAGGGTTCGGTACGTATTGCAGTTTGAGTCAGGGTTCGGTACGTATTGCAGTTTGAGTCAGGGTACGGTACGTATTGTAGTTTGAGTCAGGGTTCGGTACTTATTGCAGTTTGAGTCAGGGTACGTATTACAGTTTGAGTCAGGGTTCGGTACGTATTGCAGTTTGAGTGAGGGTACGGTACGTATTGCAGTTTGAGTCGGGGTACGTATTGCAGTTTGAGTCAGGGTACGGTACGTATTGCAGTTTGAGTCAGGGTACCTTACGTATTGCAGTTTGAGTCAGGGTACGTATTGCAGTTTGAGTCAGGGTACGTATTGCAGTTTGAGTCAGGGTTCGGTACGTATTGCAGTTTGAGTCAGGGTACGGTACGTATTGCAGTTTGAGTCAGGGTTTGGTACGTATTACAGTTTGAGTAACGGTACGGTACGTATTGCAGTTTGAGTCAGGGTACGGTATGTATTGCAGTTTGAGTCAGGGTTCGGTACGTATTGCAGTTTGAGTCAGGGTTCGGTACGTATTGCAGTTTGAGTCAGGGTACGTATTGCAGTTTGAGTCAGGGTTCGGTACGTATTGCAGTTTGAGTCAGGGTACGGTACGTATTGCAGTTTGAGTCAGGGTACGGTACGTATTGCAGTTTGAGTCAGGGTACGGTACGTATTGCAGTTTGAGTCAGGGTACGTATTGCAGTTTGAGTCAGGGTACGGTACGTATTGCAGTTTGAGTCAGGGTTCGGTACGTATTGCAGTTTGAGTAACGGTACGGTACATATTGCAGTTTGAGTCAGGGTACGGTACGTATTGCAGTTTGAGTCAGGGTTCGGTACGTATTGCAGTTTGAGTCAGGGTACGGTACGTATTGCAGTTTGAGTCAGGGTTCGGTACGTATTGCAGTTTGAGTCAGGGTTCGGTACGTATTGCAGTTTGAGTCAGGGTACGGTTCGTATTGCAGTTTGAGTCAGGGTACGGTACGTATTGCAGTTTGAGTAACGGTTCGGTACGTATTGCAGTTTGAGTCAGGGTACGGTACGTATTGCAGTTTGAGTCAGGGTACGGTACGTATTGCAGTTTGAGTCAGGGTACGTATTACAGTTTGAGTCAGGGTTCGGTACGTATTGCAGTTTGAGACAGGGTTCGGTACGTATTGCAGTTTGAGTCAGGGTTCGGTTCGTATTGCAGTTTGAGTCAGGGTTCGGTACGTATTGCAGTTTGAGTCAGGGTTCGGTACGTATTGCAGTTTGAGTCAGGGTACGTATTACAGTTTGAGTCAGGGTTCGGTACGTATTGCAGTTTGAGTCAGGGTTCGGTACGTATTGCAGTTTGAGTCAGGGTACGGTACGTATTGCAGTTTGAGTCAGGGTACGTATTGCAGTTTGAGTCAGGGTACGGTACGTATTGCAGTTTGAGTCGGGGTACGTATTGCAGTTTGAGTCAGGGTACGGTACGTATTGCAGTTTGAGTCACGGTTCCGTTTTAGTGGATAATGAAATGCAGTTACTGTTATTTAAGAAATAAATAAAACAATTAACGATATTACTGGTAATGAGTAATCGTTCTCATTCAATAAACTACAAAGTGTTGGTATTCCTGACTCCATATTTCACTCATATACCGCTTTCGGAAGTTTACATACACCTGAGCCAAACAAATTTAAACTCAGTTTATCACAAGTCCTGACATTTAATCCAGTTAGGATCACCACTTTATTTTAATGTCAGAATAATAGTACACATTTTCTATGGGATTGAAGACCAGGCTTTGTGATGGCCACTCCAATACCTTGACTTTGTTGTCCTTTGAAAGTATGATTGGGATCATTGTCCATTTTGAAGATCCATTTGTGACCAATCTTTAACTTCCTGACAGATGTCTTGAGATGTTGCTTCAATATATCCACATAATTTTCCTTGCTCATGAAGTCATCTATTTTGTGAAGTGCACCAGTCACTCCTGCAGCATAGCACCCTCACAACATGATGCTGCCACGCCCGTGCTTTACGCTTGGGATGGTGTTCTTCGGCTTGCAAGCCTCACCCTTTTCCCTCCAAACATACAAGCATTTTGCTACACTCGCATTAACATCTGCTAACAATGTGTATGTGACGAATAAAATTTGATTTGATTTTGATGGCCAAATCAAATGTATTTATATATCCCATTTTACATCAGCTGATATCTCAAAGTGCTCTACAGAAACCCAGCCTAAAACCCCAAACAGCAAGCAATGCAGGTGTAGAAGCACGGTGGCTAGGAAAAACTCCCTAGAAGGGCCAAACAATTTAAAGTTTGTTTCATCAGACCAGAGGACTTTTTTCCAAAAGTACAATCTTTGTCCCCATGTGCAGTTGCAAACCGTAGTCTTGCTTTTTTATGGAGGTTTTGGAGCAGTGGCTTCTTCCTTGCTGAGCGGCCTTTAAGGTTGTGTGAATATAGGACGTGTTTTACTGTGACTATAGACACTTTTGTACCTGTTTCCTCCAGCATCTTCACAAGGTCCTTTGCTGTTGTTCTGGGATTGATTTGCACTTGGTACGCACCAAAGTACGTTCATCTCTAGGAGACAGAACGCGTCTCCTCCCTGAGCAGTATGACGGCTGAGTGGTCCCATGGTGTTAATACTTGCGTACTATTGTTTGTACTTATGAACAAGGTACCTTCAGGCATTTGGAAAATGCTCCCAAGGATGAACCTTATTTTCTGACGTATTGGCTGATTTCTGTTGATTTTCCCATGATGTCAAGCAAAGTGGCACAGAGTTTGAATGTAGGCCTTGAAATACATCCACAGGTACACCTCCAATCGACTCAAATTATGTCAATTAGCCTATCAGAAGCTTCTAAAGCGATATCATTTTCTGGAATTTTCCAAACTGTTTAAAGGCACAGTCAACTTAGTGTATGTAAACTTCTGACCCACTGGAATTGTGAAATAGTGAAATAATCTGTCTGTAAACAATTGTTGGAAAAATTACTTGTGTCATGCACGAAGTAGATGTCCTAACCGACTTGCCAAAACTATAGTTTGTTAACAGGACATTTGGAGTGGTTGAAAAACAAGATTTAATGACTCCAACCTAAGTGTATGTAAACTTCCAACTTCAACTGTAAGGCCTGATGAGAGCACATTCAGGAATAACAACACTTTGCATTTTCTTCAATGAAAACATGATTAATCATCAACCACACTAAAATAAAGTGCAATATGAATGTGAAATCAATTTGTAAACACGGCTCAGACATTGTATAGGCCTATGCTATAATGTTATCTTAACAGAGAGAAATATGCACACTTGTGAGACTCTCATAAAGGGGGCATGTCTGTAGCACGGTACATCTCATGTCCCACTCCAGGGTAATGTGATGGGCTGTCCTTGTTAAGTAGCTCTGTAGCCCTGGAGGTCTAGCCTTGCAAGAGTTTGGCTTGCTTATATAGAGCGGGTACTACCTGCCTGCTGAAATGGGTGCGAGAAGGTGAAGTATCACGAGGTTCTGAAACCCCCTATTCTAATCAACCACTGAGAAGGCACATATCCGTGGCTATAGATCAACCACTGAGAATGGGTGCATGTCCGCGGCTACAGATTAACCACCGAGAATGGGTGCATGTCCGCGGCTATAGATCAACCACTGAGAATGGGTGCATGTCCGCGGCTATAGATCAACCACTGAGAATGGGTGCATGTCCGCGGCTATAGATCAACCACTGAGAATGGGTGCATGTCCGCGGCTATAGATCAACCACTCAGAATGGGTGCATGTCCGCGGCTATAGATCAGCCACTGAGAATGGGTGCATGTCCGCGGCTACAGATTAACCACCGAGAATGGGTGCATACTGTTAAAGACCTGTAAACGTATATCCATCCTGCCCTGCCTTTCTAAAGTCTTCCAAAGCCAAGTTAATAAACAGATCACTGACCATTTCGAATCCCACCGTACCTTCTCCGCTGTGCACTCTGGTTTCCGAGCTGGTCACGGGTGCTCAAGGTACTAAACGATATCATACGGACAGAGTTCAGTGTGTCAAATCAGAGGACCTGTTGTCCGGACCTCTGGCAGTCTCTATGGGGATACCACAGGGTTCGATTCTCGGGCCGACTTCATTGATGTATACAGAGAACATGGCTCACTGGAGAGAACATGGCTCACTGGAGAGACTCTATCCGAAGCGGTGCAGCCAACGGGTTTCTCCACGCATCGCGCTGACAGAAACAAACATCTTTCTGGTAAGAAGAGGGGCGGAGGCGTATGCCTCATGGCCAACGTGACATGGTGTGATGAAAGAAACATACAGGAACTCAAATCCTTCTGTTCACCTGATTTAGAATTCCTCACAATCAAATGTAGACCGCATTATCTACCAAGAGAATTCTCTTCGATTATAATCACAGCCGTATATATCCCCCCCCAAGCAGACACATCGATGGCTCTGAACAAACTTTATTTAACTCTCTGCAAACTGGAAACGATTTATCCGGAGGCTGCATTCATTGTAGCTGGGGATTTTAACAAGGCTAATCTGAAAACAAGACTCCACAAATTTTATCAGCATATCGATTGCGCAACCAGGGGTGGAAAGACCTTGGATCATTGTTACTCTAACTTCCGCGACGCATATAAGGCCCTGCCCCGCCCCCCTTTCGGAAAAGCTGACCACGACTCCATTTTGTTGATCCCTGCCTACAGACAGAAACTAAAACAAGAGGCTCCCACGCTGAGGTCTGTCCAACGCTGGTCCGACCAAGCTGACTCCACACTCCAAGACTGCTTCCATCACGTGGACTGGGAGATGTTTCGTATTGCGTCAGATAACAACATTGACGAATACGCTGATTCGGTGTGCGAGTTCATTAGAACGTGCGTTGAAGATGTCGTTCCCATAGCAACGATTAAAACATTCCCTAACCAGAAACCGTGGATTGATGGCAGCATTCGTGTGAAACTGAAAGCGCGAACCACTGCTTTTAATCAGAGCAAGGTGTCTGGTAACATGACCGAATAAAAACAGTGCAGCTATTCCCTCCGCAAGGCTATCAAACAAGCTAAGCGCCAGTACAGAGACAAAGTAGAATCTCAATTCAACGGCTCAGACACAAGAGGCATGTGGCAGGGTCTACAGTCAATCACGGACTACAGGAAGAAATCCAGCCCAGTCACGGACCAGGATGTCTTGCTCCCAGGCAGACTAAATAACTTTTTTGCCCGCTTTGAGGACAATACAGTGCCACTGACACGGCCTGCAACGAAAACTTGCGGTCTCTCCTTCACTGCAGCCGAGGTGAGTAAGACATTTAAACGTGTTAACCCTCGCAAGGCTGCAGGCCCAGACGGCATCCCCAGCCGCGCCCTCAGAGCATGCGCAGACCAGCTGGCTGGTGTGTTTACGGACATATTCAATCAATCCCTATACCAGTCTGCTGTTCCCACATGCTTCAAGAGGGCCACCATTGTTCCTGTTCCCAAGAAAGCTAAGGTAACTGAGCTAAACGACTACCGCCCCGTAGCACTCACATCCGTCATCATGAAGTGCTTTGAGGGACTAGTCAAGGACCATATCACCTCCACCCTACCTGACACCCTAGACCCACTCCAATTTGCTTACCGCCCAAATAGGTCCACAGACGATGCAATCTCAACCACACTGCACACTGCCCTAACCCATCTGGACAAGAGGAATACCTATGTGAGAATGCTGTTCATCGACTACAGCTCGGCATTCAACACCATAGTACCCTCCAAGCTCGTCATCAAGCTCGAGACCCTGGGTCTCGACCCCGCCCTGTGCAACTGGGTACTGGACTTCCTGACGGGCCGCCCCCAGGTGGTGAGGGTAGGCAACAACATCTCCTCCCCGCTGATCCTCAACACTGGGATCCCACAAGGGTGCGATCTGAGCCCTCTCCTGTACTCCCTGTTCACCCACGACTGCGTGGCCACGCACGCCTCCAACTCAATCATCAAGTTTGCGGACGACACAACAGTGGTAGGCTTGATTACCAACAACGACGAGACGGCCTACAGGGAGGAGGTGAGGGCCCTCGGAGTGTGGTGTCAGGAAAATAACCTCACACTCAACGTCAACAAAACTAAGGAGATGATTGTGGACTTCAGGAAACAGCAGAGGGAACACCCCCCTATCCACATCGATGGAACAGTAGTGGAGAGGGTAGCAAGTTTTAAGTTCCTCGGCATACACATCACAGACAAACTGAATTGGTCCAATCACACAGACAGCATCGTGAAGAAGGCGCAGCAGCGCCTCTTCAACCTCAGGAGGCTGAAGAAATTCGGCTTGTCACCAAAAGCACTCACAAACTTCTACAGATGCACAATCGAGAGCATCCTGGCGGGCTGTATCACCGCCTGGTATGGCAACTGCACCGCCCTCAACCGTAAGGCTCTCCAGAGGGTAGTGAGGTCTGCACAACGCATCACCGGGGGCAAACTACCTGCCCTCCAGGACACCTACACCACCCGATGTCACAGGAAGGCCATAAAGATCATCAAGGACATCAACCACCCGAGCCACTGCCTGTTCACCACGCTATCATCCAGAAGGCGAGGTCAGTACAGGTGCATCAAAGCTGGGACCGAGAGACTGAAAAACAGCTTCTATCTCAAGGCCATCAGACTGTTAAACAGCCACCACTAACACTGAGTGGCTGCTGCAAACACACTGACACTGACTCAACTCCAGCCACTTTAATAATGGGAATTGATGGGAAATGATGTAAATATATCACTAGCCACTTTAAACAATGCTACCTTATATAATGTTACTTACCCTACATTATTCATCTCATATGCATACGTATATACTGTACTCTATATCATCGACTGTATCCTTATGTAATACATGTATCACTAGCCACTTTAAACTATGCCACTTTGTTTACATACTCATCTCATTTGTACATACTGTACTCGATACCATCTACTGTATCTTGCCTATGCTGCTCTGTACCATCACTCATTCATATATCCTTATGTACATATTCTTTATCCCCTTACACTGTGTACAAGACAGTAGTTTTGGAATTGTTAGTTAGATTACTTGTTATTACTGCATTGTCGGAACTAGAAGCACAAGCATTTCGCTAACCATGTGTATGTGACAAATAAAATTTGATTTGATTGATTTGAGAGTCGGCCCAAGAATTGAACCCTGTTGCACCCCCATAGAGACTGCCAGAGGTCTGGACAACAGGCCCTCCGATTTGACACACTGAAATCTATCAGAGAAGTAGTTGGTGAGCCAGACGAGGCAATCATTTGAGAAACCTGTTGAGTCTGCCAATAAGAATGTGGTGATTGACAGAGTCGAAAGCCTTGGCGAGGTTGTTGAATATGGCTGCACCGTATTGTTTCTTATCGATGGCGGTTATGATATCGTTTAGGACCTTGAGCCTGGCTGAGGTGCACCCATGACCAGCTCTGAAACCAGATTAGATAGTGGAGAAGGTACGGTGGGATTCGAAATGGTCGGAAATCTGTTTGTTAACTTTTCTTTCGAAGACCTTAGAATGGCTGGGTAGGATAGATATAGGTCTGTAGCAGTTTCTCTAGAGTGTCTCCCAAATTGAAGAGGGGGGTGACCGTGGCTGCTTTCCAATTTTTGTGAATCTCAGACGATACGAAAGAGAGGTTGAACAGGCTAGTAATAGGGGTTGCAACAAATTCTGCAGATAATTTTAGAAAGAGAGGGTCCAGATTGTCTAGCCCGACTGATTTGTAGGGGTCCAAATTTTGTAGCTCTTTCAGAACATCAGCTATCTGGATTTGAATGAAGGAGAAGCAGGGGGGCTTGGGCGAGTTGCTGTGGGGGTGCAGAGCTGTTGACTGGGGCAGGGATGCTTATAGAAATTCTCAATTATTGTGGATACATCGGTGGTGAGTGTTTCCTAGCCTCAGTGCAATGGGCAACTGGGAGGAGGTGCTCTTATTCTCCATGGACTTTAGAGTGTCCCAGAACTTTTTGGAGTGCTACAGGATGCGAATTTCTGCTTGAAAAAGCTAGCCTTAGCTTTCCTAACTGACTGTGTATATTGGTTCCTAACTTCCCTGAAAAGTTGCATATCACGGGGGCTAATCAATGTTAATGCAGAACACCACAGGATGTTTTTGTGCTGGTCAAGGGCAGTCAGGTCTGGAGAGAACCAAGGGCTATATCTGTTCCAGGTATAAAAAAAATGTAATGGGGCATGCTTATTTAAGATGGTGAGGAATGCAGTTTTAAAGAATAACCAGGCATCCTCTACTGACGGGATATCAGTATCGGGATACCCGGGCCAGGTTGATTAGAAAGGCCTGCTCACTGAAGTGTTTTAGGGAGCGTTTGACAGTGATGAGGGGTGGTCGTTTGACCGCAGACCCATTACGAATGCAGGCAATGTGGCAGTGATCGCTGAGATCTTGGTTGAAAACAGCAGAGATGTATTTGGAGGGCAAGTTGGTTAGGATGATGTATATGAGGGTGCCCGTGTTAACAGCTTTTGGGTTGTACCTGGTAGGTTCATTGATCATTTGTGTGAGATTGAGGGCATCAAGGTTAGATTGTAAGGTGGCCGGGGTGTTTAGGATGTCCCAGTTTAGGACAACTAGCAGTACGAGCTCTGAAGATAGATGTGGGGCAATCAGTTCACATATGGTGTAGACACATTATATGGTGCAGACACCTATTAGCACACAATGGTAAGACATTTAGTAGTTAGCTAGCTACCTTGCCAGCATGTTATAGACCTGCAAAAGCAACAAGGACTTTTCACACAACTGCATTCAGCAAACAATGGAATTGCGAGAGCTATGTAGTACTGTCCCAAAAAATTGCTAAACCATTCGCTGAGGGTGAATTCATTAAATAATGTTTAATTGACTCTGCAGCAATACTTTGCTCCGACAAGAAAGAGCTGTTTGTAAATGTTTCCCTGTGAAGACGAAGTGACACGGCGTGTTGAGGACATCGCAGAGAATATGGATCAGCAGTTGAAAGACAAGGTAAAGGATTTCACCTATTTCTCCTGGATTTAGAGCAGTGATGCATGTGACACCATGTCACGACTTCCGCCGAAGTCGGTCCCTCTCCTTGTTCGGGCGGTGTTCGGCAGTCGACGTCACAAACCTTCTAGCCATCATTGATACATTTTTAATTTTTCATTTGTTTTGTCTTGTCTTCCTTCACAGCTGGTTCCAATCTCATCAATTACATGTTGTGTTTTAACCCTCTGTTCCCCCTCATGTTTTGTCGTATATTGTTTTATTGTATGTTTGTGCAAGTCATGTGTCTGTGTGCAACGGGTTTTGTACCCACTTATGTTATTTTTTGTATATTTTGGTTTTTGGAGTTGTATGAGCACTTATTAAATGACTCCGTTTATACCAAGTTCGTTTTCCTGTGCCTGACTTCTCTGCCACCGACACACACGTTACAGTCCAGTTGTTGATATTCTTACGAGGCATAACCTTTGAAATTACAGAGGAGCTTGCTTCAGTGCAGTCAATGAAGATCACAACCAAAACAAAGATTTATTAGAGGCGGTTAATAAGTGTGTGGCAAAGCTGGGACTGAGTTTTGAAAAGTTATCCAGTGGGACCTCTGATGGGTGTCCAAACTTGACAGGAAAAACATTGTCCTTTTGAAAAGGATATGAGCTCAAGTAACTGAGCTGAAACCAGATCAGAAAAGTATTTTCCTGCATTGCATTATTCATCAGGAGTTGCTCTGTAAATATTTTCTGAAAATGAGCCGTGTTGTGGATACAGTCACTAAAGTGGTAAACTTCATAAGCGCAACATCTTTATATCACAGGCAGTTTGTCTCACTGTCGGAAGAGACAGAGTCGGGTCATGCATTTCTCACAAACGTGAGATGGCTGAGTTTCGGGAAGGTGCTTAAAAGGTTGTGGGACCTTAAGTCGGAGATTGCCGAGTTCTTGCAAATGATAGGAAAATATATGTATTTCCCTCAACTGCAAGATGAAGAATGGTTGGCTGATTTTGCCTTCACCGTGGACATCATGGCCCTCATGAATTATCTGAATTCCAAACTACAAGAGAAGGGCCTCTTTGCACATCAGATATACAGCCTTGTCAAAGCCTTCAAGGGAAAATTACTCCTCCTGACCCATCAAGTAGAAGCCAACAATCTCACCCACCTTCCGACACTACCAGTCTGTTCCCTATCAGATGACCAGCGGAAGAAGTACACATCGCTGCGTGCTTTGAACGGTGAGTTTTCTCATAATTTTGATGATTTGAAAGTGTTTGAAAATGACATGCTGTTGGTTTCCTCTCCTTTCACCTTCAATGTGAATAACGCTCCCACTGACCTGCAACTTGAGCTGATCCATCTTCAGTCTGATGCAGTGATTGGAGAACTATTCAAAACAATGTCACTGACAAGGTTCTACGCATCTCTCGATGAACAAAACTTTCCAAAGATTAGGAGTCATGCTCAGAAGATGTTTGTACTGTTTGGGTCAACTTATGTATGTGAACAGACATTTTCAGTTATGAAATATAACAAGTCAAGGCACAGATCATCTCTTACTGACTCTCACCTCTCAGCAATCCTGCGCATAGCGACGTCAGAAACCATCCCTGACTTCACTGCCCATCAGAGACTTCACTCCTCACACTGATTGAGTAGATTAAATGTAATGTTGAGCACTCTGTCTTTCTTGTGTTTTTGTGCATACCCATTAACAAGAGTTCTGTCTGTGGTGCTGAATGCACAGTGTGCTTTTCCCTCTGTGTAGTTCATTCCATGTTAAATAATGAAAATACCTACCAAAAGGAGAACATAGATGTGGTTTATTGCTGTGCATGTTAAAAAAGTAAAATAAGTCGCATATCTGGATGTGATTTACAGTAGATATATCTGTCAACACAGTCATACACATGATGCATAATCCTGTAATATGATTCTGGCCCGCAATGGCAAAAAACCCCAAAATAATTTGGCCCTCCATGGAAACGAATGTCCCAGGCCTGGTCTACACACGCAAGTCAATGTCAGACTATGGAGGGAATAGAGTACCATTCTGCCCGTCACTGGTGAGAGAGGCAGGAAATCCTTTAAACATGTACAAGCTGTTTTCTTTCAACACAATTAGCATATCACCTCTGTAACATGTGTTTGTTAAAATTACTATAATTATTTTTAATGAAGCTAGATCGAGGTTGTACTTTAAAGTGTACTTTCAGCACAATGCGTAACAGATGGGATTCAGATTGTGGGGTTCGTATCTACTAATAGATTACAGAGACCAGATGTGGCTGGAGCCAGGCAATGTAAAAAAAATAAAAAAAAGTTGTTCATTAAATAGGGAACGTCACCCACGATGTGTGGGTCTAATTCTCAACTTCCCCTCAAGTAGCCAGTTGTTCTTCCTGAAACAACTCAGTCTCCCTACTCTAACCTCTTCCCCTAACTCACATCTGGTCAAACTCTGAGCAGCAGTGGAAAGTCTGGTAAGAGCCTGTCAGAACACCCCCCCCCCCCCCCCCCCCTAGTAGAAGGGTCTGGTGCACTTCACAAAATAGATGGCTTCATGAGATAGCTTCATGAACATGGAATATTATGTGGATATATTGAAGCAACATCTCAAGACATCTGTCACAAATGGGTCTTCCAAATGGACAATGACCCCAAGCATACTTCCAAAGTTGTAGCAAAATGGCTTAAGGACAACAAAGTCAAGGTATTGGAGTGGCCATAACAAATCCCTGACCTCAATCCTATAGAATTGTGTGGGCAGAACTGAAAAAGCTTGTGGGGGCAAAGAGGCCTACAAACCTGACTCAGTTACACAAGCTGTCAGGAGGAATGGGCCAAAATTCACCCAACTTATTGTGGGAAGCTTGTGGAAGGCTACCCGAAACGTTTGACCCAAGTTAAACCATTTAAAGGCAATGCTACCAAATACTAATTGAGTGTATGTAAACTTCTGACCCACTGGGAATGTGATGCTGAAATAAATCATTCTGTCAACTATTATTCTGATATTTCACATTCTTAAAATAAAGTGCTGATCCTAACTGACCTAAAACAAGGTAATGTTTACTAGGATTAAATGTCAGGAATTGTGAAACTGAGTTTCAATGTATTTGGCTAAGGTGTATGTAAACTTCCGACTTCCACTGTAAATACTTCAGAGTTCAAGTAACAGACATCAACTGTTCAGAGGAGACTGCGTGAATCAGGCATTCATGGTTGAATTGCTGCAAAGAAACTACTACAAAAGGACACCAATAAGAAGAAGAGACTTGTTTGGGCCAAGAATCATGAGCAATTGACCTTAGACCAGTGGAAATCTGTCCTCTTGGTCCAATGAGTCCATATTTTGATAGTTTTGCTTCCAACTGCCGTGTTTTTGTGAGACGGAGAGTCGGTGAACGGATGATCTCTGCATGTGTGGTTCCCACCGTGAAGCATGGAGGAAGAGTTGTGATGGTG